>NW_017673462.1:0-36331 GCF_001879085.1 Nicotiana attenuata
AGCAAGGTCGAACATCTGAATCTTTGATGGCGAAGGCCCTTGGCCTTAGTCCCAGTTTGGCAGGCATTGCTCGCATCGATGGTTTCAGCGCTGCGGACACCAGGTGCTGACATTCCGTTCGGACCTGCGTGGTACGCGTGTAACAGCTTCTCGCACGGCTTGCTGTTTATCTTGAAGATGCCATCAACCGGGAGGGTTTCGGCTGTGCTAAGATGATCTTTGGTTCTTCGACCGGGGAATCCCTGCACCGGCATCCGATTTGGTGAACTACGGGAGATGAGGATGAGATGTTCCTTATCCCTGCCCGGGGGTTTTGATTGCGGCACCTTTAGCCTTGTTCGGAGTGTTTGGGGCTGGTAGAGTAGGAATTCTAGTCCTCATTGGCTCGTTCGATTTTCCTTTTCTCCACGCGCTACCTTCAAATCTGATGTGAGCTGGATGCTCTTCTCGCGTTTCTTTGGCTTCGATCCGAAAAGAGAACTAGGCGTTTTCACTAGGAAATCCCCCACAGACGGCGCCAAATTGTTTGACTCAAAAGATGTTAAGCTCTTTTTAAGAAAATCAATCAAAGAGATGAAGGGGTAAATCATAGTCAATAATAATTCGTATCGGATCTAAAGATAAAGAAATGGCATTTAAATACAAAAATGGAGGAAGCATCGAAAATGTTTTATTTATGATGAAGCTTTGCCCTGCCCCTCCTTGCAGGGGAAAGGAATTACAATCATTGTGTTTCTCTATTTTCCTCTCTAGATGGAGCTTCCTTTTCCTTCTCGTGGAGTTCTGTTATCTCCCCTCTGACTTATTGGAGTTTTTGGAGAAGAAATCGATGAGAATTCCCCCCTCTCTGGGTTCCCTTCAATTCATATTTATAGTCGAAAGAAACCTGCTTTTTCCTTAGCCATAACTTCTTGTCAAAATTGTGGAAGCCTACTGGTCGGGGTGAGGGGCGTACCCTCGTCACCTGTGGAGAATGTCGCGGTGATGAAGTCCGAATGGTTCCGTTGACTTCTTTCATACGGTGACTGAAACAGGATCGTGGTCGCCTCGGTCGGGGTGGTCAGATTTCTAACCAATACAAAAGCGTTCCGCAAGTTCTTACGCCATCAGCAAGACCTTAACAGAAAAGGCAGCTATAGAATTTGCAGAAAGAAATGGAATTGATCTTGTGACTGTAATCCCAACATGGATACATGGCCCTTTTCTTACTTCTCAAATTCTTGGTTCTGTTCGTTCATCCATGGAAATGATTATATAATTTTGTAATTTTACTGCTATAGTCAATAAAGCTCAATTGCTTTAATCTGATGAAATAATAGTTTTTGACTTTTGCTATTATTGAAGATATAATTAGATAAATAAAAGTATAATTTCTCTAATAACTTAAACTTTTAGATAACATTGTAACAACAAATTTTCGAGTCGAGAAAAATAAATAATCAAGACTGAAAAAATTGCGTAACAAATGTAGTATTTGATTTCAATAAATGAAAGTGTTACAATCTCTATGAATCCCTGATTCTTCTTTTCAATAGTAAATAAATTCAAGGGCCTTTGAGCTTGATCTTGAATCTATGTTTGTTGCCACGAACGATGATCTTGTTCTTGAGCTTGAGCTTGAGCTTGATTGCTTGAACTTAGACTTGATTTCTTGAAGCTTGAACTTGATTTGTTCTTCGTTCTTGAGCTTGAACTTGATTGCTTGAAGCTTGAAACTTGTGGAGGAATTTGCAGCGTTTGATCCACGAGCTCTTTTTTGCTTCTTGTTATAACTTCTGGTGTCTTCTCTGAGTTATGAAAACCCCTATTTATAGTTGTGGAAGGGAGGAGTTGTGATAAGAACAAACTCTTTCCGACCAATCAAATTAAAGTGTGACATGACCGCATTTGATTGGCCAGAACATGTCACTTGCACACATGACGCGATTTCATTAGCCTTTTAATGTGATTTGGCATGCGTTGTCATTTTGACACGTGGCATGATCATATTGGCTCTTCCGTTTGACTTGGTGTGCCACGTCATTTGACACGTGGCACCAAACTGGGCCTCTAGGAAGATGGCATCTTGGGCTTAATGAAGTGCGCTCATCACTTTTAGCCCAATTAAATGGGCTAGCCCAATGGATTAAGACTTATTTATTTAATCCATATGTATTGGACTTATATAATTAATTCAATTATATTAGCTCATAATATTTATTTGGACTAGTATATTTAAAATATAGTCCAAATTATTTATTGAATTTAAATTCAATAAATTTTACATGCCTACAAATGCCCTCTACTTTAAGACTTGATGAAATTTAGACTTGTTGAACTTAGAAAGACAAGGAATGAAGTAATCACGAGACATTAAACTCGAACGTTGTCAACTTTGAACTTCTAAAAAAACAGTAACATATTCATACTGCTAATATAAGATCATGCTAGCTCTTTAGAAAAAGGTTGAGTCAGGAAGTCCGAAGCTTTGGTTAACATATGACTTCAACTTAGCCAAGATTCTTGATTAGAAAATAATTTCTTCACATTGTAATGAATAACCTTGAATTCATAAGTTGCATTTGCATAGTCCACGTAGCATGACCATTGCCTTATTTTGCCCTTCAATTCTTGTACTAGTACGGTCACAACTTTATCCACGTCAATTTGCACAATGCTACTATAAGTCAGGTCTTCCAGGAGACAATGATACTGATAGCCTGTTTGACCAAGTTTTTTTTTTTTTTGCCAAAAGTGTTCTTTTTCTTTTGCCAAAAGTACTTTTAGCAAAAAATTGAGGTGTTTGGCCAAGTTTTTGGAAGAAAAAAAAGTGATTTTGAGGAGAAGCTGAAGAAGTTTTAGAGAAGAATAAAAAAGTAGTTTCTCCCCAAAAGCACTTTTCTGAGAAGCACTTTTGAGAAAAATACACTTAGAAGCAGTTTTCAAAAGCTTGGCCAAACACTAATTACTGCTCAAAAGTGCTTTTTAAATTAATTAGCCAAACACAAACTGCTTCTCGCCAAAAGCACTTCTCAAAATAAGCTGATTTTAGAAGCTTGGCCAAACAGGCTATGAGTCCAAGTCGGAATCAGATATTCCAGCCGTCAGTAGCTTGTCCTCCTAGTTGAATTAAAATGTCAAATTCTTGTTGGACTCTATCAAACTATTACTAGTCCCACATCACTATTCCTCTTCAAATAGCCGTACCACTGAATCTATATAAACCCCGTGCTTGTATTTGTTTAGCATCAATTCGCAGTATTTGCAAGCCACTTGAGTCTATTTTTGTGGACTCGGAAGCATTAACGCGAAGGTAATTTCTTCTTCTTTTCTTGTGCTTTTTTTTGTTTTGTTGTCTTTTTCTTTTTTGTAGGTCAAGCGAGAATGATATGTTCTTGTTCAACAAGATGATCCACGCATGAAGAAGGCCGTCTTAGGGTGTGAGGGGATGGGTGCTCATCCCTGCCCAAATATCGGAGAGATTACTCTCATGGCCCGACTACCGGAGAGACTACTCTCAATGTGGCCCGACTACCGGAGAGATTACTCTCAATGTGGCCTGACTACCGGAGAGATTACTCTCGATGTGGCCTGACTACCGGAGAGATTACTCTCAATGTGGCCCGACTACAGGAGAGATTACTCTCAAAATGGCCCGACTACCGGAGAGATTACTCTCAGTGTGGCCCGACTACCGGAGAGATTACTCTAAAAATGGCCCGACTACCGGAGAGATTACTCTCAAAATGACCCGACTACCAGAGAGATTACTCTCAATGTGGCCCGACTATCGGAGAGATTACTCTCAATGTGGCCCGACTACCGGTGAGGCCAACTTAAGGTGCAAAGGGACTCATATGTCCACCTTAAGATTGGAAAGTTATAGTTCCTTTTAAAGACAAACCCACGAAGAGGCCAACTTAAGGTGCAAAGGGACTCATATGTCCACCTTAAGATTGGAAAGTTATAGTTTCTTTTAAGGAAAAACCCACGAAGAGGCCGGCCTAAGGTGCAAAGGGACTTATACGTCCACCTTAAGATTGGAAAGTTATAAAGCTTCAACTCGAAGACTTCATGGAATTGATGACGTCGACTTGAACACTTGGAAAATTTTGAAGATTCGGCGGACTTTGCAGACTTCAACTTGAAGACCGATAAACTTGAAGATTCGGCGGACTTTGATGTTTCAATCTAAAAAACTTGAGGGCTCAAATACTTCCACTTGAAGACCGACGAGTATGAGGAACTCAACTTGAAGACTTCAACTTGGAGACCTGGAGGGCTTAGATATCTCAACTTGAAGGGTGGCGAACGTGAAGGCTTCAACTTGAAGACCGGCGGACTTGAAGATTTTAACTTGGAGACTTCGAGGGCTTAAACAACTCAACTTGAATTCTGGTGAACATAAGGACTTCAGTTTGAAGGCCGATGGACTTGAATACTTCAACTTAAAGACTGGCAGATTTGCAGACTTCAACTTGAAGACCGAAAATTTAAAGGTTTGGCGAACTTGAAGGTATAACGAATCACTAGTCTTCATTGCAAATACATGGTAGCCTCCTAAAAGACTATAATCATTCCATTGAAGACACCAATTTACCATGGAAGCATGCCCATTTTAAATCAAATGAGATCAAAATTCAACAGGAGGATGTCGTTTCAGCTTGATGTTACATTCCTCCATACTTCACTCGGACAACAATTGGGGCAATATGTATCTTTTGAACTTATGCGACAGAACTTAGAATGAAACTCTAAGCTGCCTACGTACCTCGGTGAAGAGGATCAAGTCATACCGTAGTTCAGACTGGGTGATTTTTTTTGTGGGGGCCATACACAATTTAGACTCATGCGAGCCAGGAGTGTAGCAACATGCTGTTTAAGCTCATGTCTCAAGGAGCTTCATGACTTGCAGTTTAGGCTCGTACGTCGAGGAATGTATTTGTTTTCTTCAAGGATAGTATCTCTTCATGAATTTCCCGTTGATGGGGCCAATCCGCAAACCTTCCGAGTCAACTATCTTGTAAGCGCCACTTGAGTATACCTCTTGTACGATATATGGTCCATCCCACTTAGTATACCTCTAAGGCGTACCCTTTTGTTAAAAGATTGAGACAGGCGAGTTTGATAACATTCAAGGCTTTGTTGAGCTTCTAGCCTCTTTTCATCAAGAGCTTCCAATTCTTCAAGGCGTAACCGAGCATTTTCTTCATCAGTGAGTCCTTCTTGAATGGCAAAGCCGTAACGATGCGGATTTGACGCTCAAGTGGAAGGACCGCTTCAACTCCATAAACAATGAATATGGAGTCACTTGCGTTGGTGTGCGATGTGAGCACGTGATTTTTGCCCTATATGAATTACTCCCAGAAATTCAAACAAAATGATTTCTTTCCTTATTTACATTTTGTGGATTTTTGTGACATTTATGTTGATTGTTTGCATTTTGTTGGTGCATTTTAATTAATGAAAAAATATAAAAATATACTTGGCATTTGCATTTAGGTTTAATTTCACATTTTAGGATTAATTAGTAATTAGGTTACTTCAAAAAACAAAACAAAAAAAATAACAAAAATGGTTCTTTTTGCATTTATACTTTAATTTGTCTTAGTTTGCTTTTAAATTAGGAATTAGTGTATTTGGAAATTAATAGTAATATTATTGGTGGAAACCCTCACGGGCACCGTAAGGCGATGTGAGCTAAGAGAAAGAACAAATGAAAGAGGCTTGAGGGTGAAACCCTTCGGCACTACAAGTCGAATGAGGATTGTGATTCCAATTGGATAAGCGGAGCATTGAAGCCCAGTTTCACGATTTAAGGGTACGACAAGAGCTAAACATCATATTTGCTTGGCAGAGTAGGCCGCAGTTGCATGTCATGGTCATTAGAGTTGGTATCCACATCTGATAGGTTTTCTACTTCGCATTTTCTTGTTAGGACTCATCTCTTTCCTTTGTCCTTTACTCTGTTCCTTTGTCTTGTTTACTTCCTCCTCCTGAGTCTGTATGGTCATTAATAAGTGAGGAAATGACTTCAAAATCTGCCACCAGCTTTCCAATTGAACAAAACGAGATCTGGTTAGCACATCAAAGCGTCATAAGTCAGGAAAGAACAACAAGCACACTGAGTTGGCAACAATCTACATGCTTTGGGATCCTTGTGAAATGCAAGGGCTTGGTATTTGTCAATTCATGAACAATGCAAAAAATGAAGGGTTTAGGGTGAACGGATCAAAGGTATTTTCGGTGAAACACGAAAGGTTTGATACATATCAAATGGAGGGTGTTTGGTGAACGAATCAGAGATATTTTCTGCGTTAAGGGTAACAAAGAAAGTGGTTAGCAAGGTCTCCAAGTGAGAATCAGTTATCAAGGCAAGTGAAGGAACAATAAACTTCAAGGCCGAGGCCAGTGGTTAAGTCAAGAAAGAACATCATGTACACGGAGTGGGGGCAATAGACGTGCTTTGGGATTCATATGAGACATAAGGGATGGGGGAATGCCAGTTCATGCAATGCAACAAATAGAGGATATCGGGCCGCCCTCGAAGTTCAAGGCCACAAACTAACCACCACATTTTAAACTCACAAGTTTTCTTTGTTTGAAACAGGAACAAAGTAGTGCAAGAAAGTTGGTTCAACAATAAGGAAAAAAAAAAGAAAGAAAAAGAAAAGGAAGAAGATGAGAGCCAACAAAAGGGAAGTTTCTCAAATCTTCGCCCTTGCCTGTCTTGTTAGCGTGCATAAAATGCTGCCATTGCTTTTCACATTTTTTCCTCCTAGGATAAAAAGTCCTAGTCTGATGGATTTTCCTCCAAATAGAAATCTTAGTCTGATGAATCTTTCTCCTAAGATAGAAGACCTAGTCTGATGAAATTTCTCCTAGGATCTAAATCTTAGTCTGATGAATCTTTCTCCTAAGATAGAAGACCTAGTCTGATGAACTTTCTCCTAGGATCTAAATCTTAGTCTGATGAATTGTTCTCCTAAGATAGAAAACCTAGTCTGATAAACTTTCTCCTAGGATCAAAATCTTAGTCTGATGAACTTTCTCCTAGGATCAAAATCTTAGTCTGATGAATTGTTCTCCTAAGATAGAAAACCTAGTCTGATGGAATTTCTCCTAGGATCTAAATCTTAGTCTGATGAATCTTTCTCCTAAGATAGAAAACCTAGTCTGATGAATTTTCTCCTAGGATCTAAATCTTAGTTTGATGAATCTTTCTTCTAAGATAGAAGACCTAGTCTGATGAACTTTCTCCTAGGATCAAAATCCTAGTCTGATGGACTTTCTCCTAGGATCTAAATCTTAGTCTGATGAATCTTTCTCCTAAGATAGAAAACCTAGTCTGATGAATTTTCTCCTAGGATTTAAATCTTAGTCTGATGAATCTTTCTCCTAAGATAGAAGACCTAGTCTGATGAAATTTCTCCTAGGATCAAAATCTTAGTCTGATGAACTTTCTTCTAGGATCAAAATCTTAGTCTGATTAATTGTTCCTAGGATCAAAATCCTAGTCTGATGGACTTTCTCCTAGGATCAAAATCTTAGTCTGATGATTCTTTCTCCTAAGATAGAAAACCTAGTCTGATAAATTTTCTCCTAGGATCTAAATCTTAGTCTGATGAATCTTTCTCCTAAGATAGAAAACGTAGTCTGATGAATTTGCTAGTTAAATGTCCTTGGTTTTACTCAGAGGAGACGTACATTCCAATCAAGTCTTTAGTTTTATTCTCATCATTGCGTTAATAGCTTAGGTGATCTATATTTTGCTAACAACTCACAAATCTTCCTAGTGCAAACTGGGGCAGGAAAATTTTCTTTGTTTGTCTATTTTGTTTAAGTCAGGCGCCCACCTGGAGAACAAGGGAATACATTTCAAGCTCAGCAATCAGGCGCCCACCTGGAGAACAAGGGAATACATTTCAAGTTCAGCAATCAGGCGCCCACCTGGAGAACAAGGGAATACACTTCAAGTTTCAGCAATCAGGCGCCCACCTGGAGAACAAGGGAATACATTTCAAGTTCAGCAATCAGGCGCCCACCTGGAGAACAAGGGAATACATTTCAAGTTTCAGCAATCAGGCGCCCACCTGGAGAACAAGGGAATACAGTTCAAGTTCAGCAATCAGGCGCCCACCCGGAGAACAAGGGAATACATTTCAAGTTCAGCAGTCAGGCGCCCGGAGAACAAGGGAATACATTTCAAGTTCAGCATCAGGCCCCACCTAAGGGAACACATTTCTANAAATGTTTCTTTGTTTTTTCTATTTCTGTTGAAATCAGGCGCCCACCTGGAGAACAAGGGAATACGTTTCAAGTTCAGTAATCAGGTGCCCACCTGGAGAACAAGGGAATACATTTCAAGTTCAGCAATCAGGCGCCCACCTGGAAAACAAGGGAATACATTTCAAATTTAGCAATCAGGCGCTCACCTGGAGAACAAGGGAAGTACAATTCAAATTTTAGCTTTCAAACTTTTAATATTTGGTGACATGATGCGCCCAGCCACCAAACCGGGGCAGGAAATTTTCTTTGTTTGTCTAATTTGTTGATATGTGGTCTTTGGGTATACAGCAATGTTGGCCTAGCCCCTCGAATATCCAAAACAGTGGCGCCGCCTCCGCCGCCCACGGCGGCGGCACCACCAAATGACCCCAGTTTCACTTGGGCCTGGACTGAGGTGTGTTTGGTCTGATTTTGGGGTCTCATCTTGAGTTGAAATACATCTGGCCCAAATTCGAGCCTTTTTAATTCTTTATATTTGTTTTCTTTTCTTTTCTCTTTTTTTTTATTTTGTATTTATATTTTATGATTTCTATTAAATGCCAAATTAAAAATAAAGACCCAAATTAACTCTAACATTATATTACTTAATTTTCAAATACACTAATTCCTAATTTAAAAGCAAACTAAGATAAATAAATGTATAAATGCAAAAAGAACCATTTTTGTTATTTTCTTTGTTTTTGAAGTAACCTAATTACTAATTAATCCTAAAATGTGAAATTAAACCCTAAATGCAAATGCCAAGTATATTTTTATATTTTCCATTAATTAAAATGCACCAACAAAATGCAAACAATCAACATAAAATGTCACAAAAATCCACAAAATGCAAATAAGGAAAGAAATCATTTTGTTTGAATTTCTGGGAGTAATTCATATAGGGCAAAAATCACGTGCTCACAGCTGCCCCTCTTTGCTCGGAAACACGAAGAGTTTTCGGGCAAAGATAAGTGAGCGGATACGAGCGATTTTTGCCCGTTTGAATACTCCGTGTGAAGCATTTTTGAAAACCGTCTGACCGAACCCTGCTTCAAAGGTTTCGTACATATCCTTGGCTGTAAAGGAATCAGGTCAGTGTAGTTCTGGAAGGGGTTGGTAGCTGGGACTACCAAGAGCTGTGATTTCACTGCTGTTGCTACTGCTACTGCTTGCTGACCCCCTTATTACACCGTGTTGAAACAAAAGAAGCTAGCCTAAGCTATGATCTATGAATTACAAAAAGTCATATCTATGTCTTCAAACTTGCTCTTGTAGTTCTTGTTGCCTTATTGACTCGTATTCTCCCAATGGAATTCTTTTGTTGTTGCCTTGAATTGTGATATGAGATGTTTCGCCATTTTCTCCGAGTGATGCTTGACTGCTGAAATTTGACATATATGCCTCCATTCTCCAGGCGGGCTCCTGACTGATAACACTTGAAATGTATTCCCTTATTCTCCAGGTAGGCTCCTGATTGCCGTCACTTGAAATGTATTCCCTTGTTCTCCAGGTGGGTGCCTGACTTCAACAAAATAGACAAACAAAGAAAATTTCCTGCCCCAGTTTGGTGGCTGGGTGCATCATGTCACCAAATATTAAAAGTTTGGTGGCTGGGCGCATCATTTTGATCAACGACCTAGATTTATTGGGGAGCCGGGCGGGTTGGATTAAATTGGGTAATGGGCGGTGTCACACCTCCTTTTTCCTACACCCGGAGGGTGTAGAGGAGTTTTTCCAATTAAAGGACAATCGAAACGGGATTCGTTTTATTAAGAATCAGAGTCGCCACTTGGGAGATTTATGGTGTCCCAAGTCACCGGTTTAGAATCCCGAATCGAGGAAATTATTGACTCTGTTTAACAGTCCGCGAACCAGAAATCCGAGTAAGGAATTCCGTTAACCCGGGAGAAGGTGTTCGGCATTCCCGGGTTCCGTGGTTCTAGCACGGTCGCTCAACTGTCATATTTGGCTTATTTATTTGATTTTAGTACATGTTTTAATCTATGTGCTTTTTAATTTTGAACCGCTTTTGTTTATTATTATAAAGGGAATTGCACCGTCGTTAAAACACGTCTCGAACCACGTCACATAAATGCACCCATGATTTTTGACACATTTCAACTTCGTTGGGATTTGGATTTGGGTCACATAAATGTGCACCCGAGTTTAGGAAGGTAATATTATTAAATGTCGGGCCTAAAGCAACTAGCGTGTTATTAACTTTGCGGGAGGTCTAAATATTTTTGTATATGATTAAGAGGGCCACGCCATGTATGATTTTTGTTTGGCGCGGCGCACCTCGTTTATTTTAAATCCAACCTAAAGGACTACGATTTTCTATTATGGATTGTCTCTAAGGCCTAGCTAATTGGTATTATTTAAGAACTACTATGCTTTAAATCCATGGCTTTCATATAATTCAGATCTTCAGCGGTTTTTAGGGCCTTGTAATCAGCCCATGAAGCAGGGTGAGACCATCAGCTCTGACAGGCTGTTTACAGACACTGGGCCTCGACATGGGCCCAGTTTGGGGCGTGCTGGACTTGAGATCCAGTTATGCTTCCGCCCAGCTATTAAGCCTCGACACAAAACATGGGTCCAAATCACGTTGATCTCAAATCAGGCTTTGCAATGCTGACTGAGATTAATTCTATTATTAGTTTGAACTAAAAAAAATCAATGATTAAACTAACGAGATTACCAATTATATTGAAATATCAGACTCAAAAACAAACATAGCATGCTGAACACTGATCCTTGGTTTCAAAGTCAGTAATGCATGAAAATTAGGACTGAAGCTCATGTGTATCTAAATTTAACATCCTCTACCCAAATCCCGTATTAACTCGAACAGACAACTTCAAATTCACATCATATTCCTTTTTTCTTTCAATTGATGTGATACTATTTCAACTAATCAACTAGTATGAAAGCTAATTTCAGTTTAGCAAACTATTAAACTAAGGCGCTCATGGACTGAAGACAAGCAATCCAACTAACCAAATACAGTCCCAACAGTCATGTTACAGTCCAGTTAAATCGTAATAAAATACAATAAGGTATTGCAACAAATGAAAATTGCAACAACACGATGCTTCAACTTCATTTCACTTTTAAAACTGGAGATCTACATTCCAATGAATTAAAGATGTGTACCTGGTCGATAGAACACAATAGAAGGAAGAAGATAGAGTCAGCAGCAATAAACATACACAGTAGTGTCAAACAACAGGAATCAGCAAGCTTGTAATCCCAGAAATGATATCAAAAGTCCAGGAAAGATTTTAACGCAAACAACACCAATGAACCAACCAAAACAACTGGAATGAACCCGGAATAAACTCGAAATTAAACCCAACACTCTTCTGAAGTTTCAGCAGTCAAACACATGCATTTTCAGGTCATTTTTAGCTTGTCTAGGCTAGAAGTTCGGATTAACAGCTGGAATTTGAAACTAATCTGAGCAAAAGCTCCAATAAAACAATATTTTTTGGATTTTCCGAAGGTTTTCGATCTAAGAGGAATTTTCTAACTCTAAATTTCAGATTTGTTTTTTTTTGGAATTTGAAATTTAAACTTTCAGATCTGTACAGCTTGTGGAACACTTTTTGGGGGAATTTTTAGAGGCTCTCCAAAACTTGTGAAAGAAGGCATGAGGACTGCCTTTTATAGGCAGGAAAGGGGGAGGAAGCTTCTAGAATTCATTCACTCATTTTCCCCCCCTTTTTATTTTCAGATTTTATTCATTAGTCCTAAAGTTTTGACTTGTTGCCTAAGTTATTACCCTAAGTTCCTGAAACTACAATTGAGGCTTTATTTTAGAAACTTCTAGGGTGTTCTAGTTTAACCCATAGCATTTCTGTGCCACTCTAAGTACCTAAATTACCCTTGAACTCATACTGAAATTACTAGCCTAGTACAGCTATAACCAAACAATTTATTTAACTAGGGTTAACTAAACTAAGCCCTAAATCAAACTAGGCAAGAACACCAGCAAAACTTAAACTAAACCCTGAACATGGAATTACTAAAGAAAATAACAAAAATGGTTCTTTTTGCATTTATACTTTAATTTGTCTTAGTTTGCTTTTAAATTAGGAATTAGTGTATTTGAAAATTAAGTAATATAATGTTAGAGTTAATTTGGGTCTTTATTTTTAATTTGGCATTTAATAGAAATCAGAAAATATAAATACAAAATAAAAAAAGAGAAAAGAAAAGAAAACAAATATAAAGAATTAAAAAGTCTCGAATTTGGGCCAGATGTATTTCAACTCAAGATGAGACCCCAAAATCGGACCAAACACACCCCAGTCCAGGCCCAAAGCGAGTCTCAACCCGGCCTGCCCNCCCCCCTTTAGTGAGACGACGTCGTTTCATGTCGTGAAATCTGGGCCATCCGTCCACTCTAATCCAACGGTCCAGTTTCAATCTCTAATTTTAGATAAAAGTGTCCAAAACTCTTCAGAAAATTCAGAGACATACATCTCCTTCCTCGTACCCCTGTAACGCCGGTCACCCTTCGTCGTCCGCCGCCGGCCAAAAATAGCTTCCGCTGGCGGCGATGCTCCAAACCCACCCAAATTTTCACCATCAAATCCTCTCCTCCTCCACTTTCCAATGCCCCAAATATTTTCCCTCGAATGTTGCTCAAAGAGCTTTTTCAACAAGTTGCAGAGCGTCTTGTTAAATGCTTCAGCAAGTCCATTGGAAGCAACATAATACATGGAGGAATTGCATTGCTTGAAGTCAAAAAGATCACATATTTTATTCATCAGCTTGTTATCAAATGGCTTACCATTGTCTGTCAATATATATCGAGGAATGCCAAAGCGATAGATAATATTGACTCGGATGAAGTTAGCCACATTTTCCTTCTTTACTTCCTTAAGAGAAACAGCTTCAGCCCACTTCGAGAAGTAATCACTTGCGGCCAAAATGAATAGATGTCCACCAGAAGACTTTGGAAATGGACCAACAACATCCAAACCCCAAGCATCAAATGGCCAAGAAGCAACAGTTTGGTGTAATACTTCAGGTGGTTGATGTATGAAGTTAGCATGGAATTGGCAAGCTTTACACCTTCGAGCGTAATCTAAACAATCTTTCACCATAGTTGGCCAATAATACCCCATTCTTTTTATGTGGAAGTGAAGTTTTGGCCCAGATTGATGCACACCACATACTCCAGAATGTGCTTCTTACAGGGCTTAAAGGGATTCATCAGCCCCCAAACAACGTAGGAGTACTCCATCAAATGATCGTCTGTAGAGTGTATTCTTATAATAAAGAAAACGAGGGGCTCTCCTCTGGATTTCTGTCTTTCTTCGGGGATTTTCCGATAATATCACATAACAAAGATAATCAATTAACGTTTGTCGCCAATCTTCAATTTCAACCTCAAGAACGGAAGCAATATGCTCAACTTCGCTTTTTTCTTCCTCATAGTCATTTGGTGGAGGAACTACCCATCTTTGGCAAATAGCGACTTGTGTCTGATCAGGCAAAGATAATGTAGAAGCTAAGGATGCTGATGCATCAACTCTCTTATTTTCCTTTCTCGGCACGTGTTGAATAGTTACCTCTCCAAGCCAACTTACCAATCTTTGAGCGTATTTGTGATATGGCACTAACTCTGGCTTCTTGACCTCATAGCTACCCAAAATCTTATTGATCACTAACATAGAATCTCAAAAACTTGTAATTGTAATTGTCTGATATCCACAGCCATTTCTAGCCCAAGTATGAGCGCTTGATAGTCAGCAACATTATTGGAGCACCATTATTTCAGAGTGAAAGAATAGGGAAAATCTTCTCCTTGAGAAGTGATAAATACTATTCCAGCGCCAGCTCCTTCACGATGTGCAGCGCCATCAAAATACATCTTCCAAGGAGGCTGAATTTCTATGACCATTGCATCTTCATCAGGCAATTCATCAGACAACTCCCAATCATCTAGAATCGGATGGTCAGCTAGGAAGTCTGCTAATGCTTGTCCTTTTACTGCCTTTTGAGGAACACACACAATTTCAAATTGTTGAAATTGGAGGTACCACCTTGCTAATCGATCACTTAGGACTGGTTTAGACATGACGAACTTGATAGGGTTCGCTCTTGAGACGAGTCGCACAACGTGAGCTTGGAAGTAATGCTTTAGCTTTTGAATAGAGAAGACAAGTGCCAAACATAACTTCTCAATAGGAGAATACTTGAGCTCATTCGACGTCATCATCCTACTCAAGTAATAAAGCGCACTTTCTTTGCCTTCATCATTTCCTTGAGCGAGAAGCGCTCCTACTGACCTTTCCTGTGCTGAAATGTATAATATTAATGGCTTCCAGGTATGGGCGCTGCCACTGCTGGAGGTTTTATTTGATAAGACTTAATGCTTTCAAAAGCATTTCTGCAAGCTTGGTCCCATTCAAAGGGAACCCCTTTCTTCATGAGGCTACTAAATGGTTGGCATCTTCAAGCCAGATTCGAAATAAATCTTCTAAGATATGCCAACTTACCCTGCAAACTTTTCAATTCATGAATATCTTTAGGCTCGGGCATTTTCAAGATAGCATCCACCTTAGCTTGATCAATTTCGATACCTCGATGTCGAATAATAAAACCGAGGAACTTCCCAGAAGTAACTCCAAAAGCGCACTTCAACGGATTCATTCTGAGTTGGTATCTCCGAAGTCGTTCAAATACCATCCTCAAATCTTGCAAGTGACCATCTTTCTTCCTTGACTTTACCACCAAGTCGTCAACATAACACTCCACATTTTTATGAAGCATGCCATCAAAAATATTTTGCATGGGACGTTGATATGTAGCACCAGCATTCTTCAAACCAAAAGGCATTACCTTGTAGCAGTATATACCTTTAGGGGCGCGAAAGGCAGTAAGTTCTTCGTCCTTCGGTGCCATGCGAATTTGATTATATCCAGATGAACCATCCATGAAAGACATCGCCTCGTATCCAGTTGTTGCATCAATCATGAGCTCTGGGATAGGAAGAGGAAATTCATCCTTAGGACAAGCGTTATTTAGGTCTCTAAAGTCAACACAAACTCGGATTTAGACATTCTTCTTTCTTACAGGGATGATTCTTGAAATCCATGTAGGATATTTAACTTCACGAACAAAACCAGCCTCAATAAGCTTGTTAACTTCGATTTCAATCAAGGGAACCAGTTCAGGTCTGAAGCGACATTGTGCTTGCTTTACAGGACGAGCACCTCGTTTGACAACAAGATGATGAACAGCCACCTTGGGGTCTGAACCTGGCATTTCTTTGTAGCTCCAAGCAAATACGTCTTTAAACTCCTTAAGTAGCTCAATATATTTTCTCTCTTCATCACCAGTTAGAGAGGCACTGATATATGTGGGCCTTGGATCTTCAACTACTCAGAGATTGACTTCTTTTAGTGCATCAACCATTCTCTTCACCCCTGTGGTGCATCTTTAGCGTCTTCATCCTCTTGAGGATCACCATCGCTGAATGATATGTGACGACATACATCAATATCAAGGCACTTTTCCTCAACTTCCGTATAAGATGAAGCATTTTGTTCATCATGAATGGTGATATGATATGATAACCCCACCCTTCTTTATCTTCCTCTCGTTCTTTAGTGTGTACTATAGTATGAGCCTTTGCTTTGAGGACCTCTTCGCACGAAACTACAAGTTTGGTCTCTGGCCTCATTCTGGAAGGAATCAGACTTGGGCAGTCCGTGGTCAAAATCTCCTTTTTAGCGAAGATAGGTGCTCCAATCCTTCTATCACTTCCATGACGCTTGTTTTCCTTCTTTAGTGGTCCCAACCTATCAAATAGTGAGGTCCTTGGCTTCGCAAGTCGATCAAACACATAAGGCTTCTTATTAAGCGTCGTAGACACTTCTTTAGCAGTAATGTAGTTACAGCTTGCCCTTTTAATAGAGATACGGATTGGCGGGGGTTGTTTGTAAGCCAATCCTTCACGTGATTGCTTCAGTGGGTACCCTTTCTCCATCATCATTTTTTGCGTAGGGTTTGAAGCTTCATGCGGGAGCTTTCCCAACTTGGATGGTTCTTTGGGATATATCCACCTTTTGCTAACAACTTGTAGGCGTTTGGGTCAAAGCCCTCATCTATGCGTTTTGCAGGAAGTGCTAGATTTAGAAGCGAATTGTGGCTTGATGATTTGACAAACCCTTTAAGCAACTTTCTAGACGACTTAATTGCATCCATTCGCTTGATAGGAAGGGTCAAGTCTCCTAACACCTTACCTTGTAGCTCAGAAGATAGATCTTCGGCCTTCCTTGCCTTTGGGACATAATGAAGAACAGAAGTCACTTTCTTACTTAAAGATGCCTCATTCATCTTTTTCCTATCATGAAACACCTGATCTTTTTCAAATGTAATCTTTTCCTTGCTAGTTGTGACATCAACCTTCTATACAACACTTTTCTGGTCAACATCACATCATCAACCTTAACCTCCTTTGAGACGTAATTCTTTAAGTAGAATTTTGCATCAGTAAAGTATGATTCAGCCTCGGTAAAGGGCTTATCATCAGCAACTATCTTCTTTTCGACCGTACCTTAGCAGTAATTTAAGCACTAATGGTAGGTGGATAAAACCACTTTATTCTCGTGTATCCATGGCCTTCCTAACAAGATATTATATGAGGTTTTTGCATCAATCACGTGCATCCATGCACTCGGATGGAAATCTCCCATACTTATTTCCAATTTGATAGCCCCTATAGCTCTTTGCCCCCCTTGATTGAACCCTTGAATCATCAAACGACTTTCACATAGTTCATCCATCGGTATGCCAAGCTCTTTGACAGTACGAATTGGGAGAATATTGACACCAGACCCATCATAGATCAAGATTCTACTTATTCTCTATTCTCGCACAAAGCCAACCATAAATAGGGGCGATTATGGTGTGCTTCACCAAGCAAAAGATCATCATTAGTAAATGTGATTTTTGCATCACAAACGTCCACTTCTTCAAAATTCCAGTGAGTTTTTTAGGCAAGGGAGGTGGTAGCAATGATGGATCCTCCTTCTTTGTCTTTTCTTCATCTATCTTACAACATGAGGCCTTGATATATTCACAGGAGGCTCGCGGGTATAACCAGCTTGGCAGGAATTCCTCTAATGTCACTGGACGATGTAGCCTTTGATAGTGATTCTCCGCCATTTTTTCTTTCTTCCAGTTCTTCTTTATCATTTTCTTCTTGGGTCTTTTCACCATTTTTACCCTAGTCAATTGCTTATTTGACTCCCTTTGTGAAGTTGTCTTGCAGCATCTCCGCCGAGTCACAAGAATCCAACCTTCATCATCAGTTTGATCATCACGTGATTCACCTTTCTCTTGAGATCTTTCCTCCACTATTAGTTTATACGCCATAGGGAGAAGCAACGGTTTGCTCACATCGATAGGTTCAAAGTCACCAAATTTAATCATACTTGGTGATGATGCAGTTTGGATGTCATCACATTCATGTACTTCGACAAAATTGCAAAGGACAATGGGATCAAGTGAACCAAAAACGAAAGAGACTTGATTCGAACTGTTTTTCTCATCCTCGAGCAAGATTTTTCCTTCAGCGGCCAAGTCCATGACTTTCTCCTTGAAGACAAAGCACTTTGCAATAGGGTGGCCAATCAACCGTGGTACTTGCAATAATCTGGATCATTAGTCTTTCCAGCTTCGTCTGGCTGCTTCATTTCGGATAACTCAATGAGTTTCAACTCAAGGAGTTCTTCAAATATTGCTGGGACATCGGAGTCCAAGAATGGATATTCTTTCACTTGCATTTCCTTCAGAGTTAACTTTCGGCCAACTTTATCCTCTAAGGACGTTGTCTTCACACTTTGCTTCTTACTCACTTTTGTAGTGACCTTTAATGGCGAGGCATTAACATTCATTGATTCCTTGCTCTCATACTTCGGCAAAAACCTGCCTCCTTTCTTTATTTCTGGTTTATCCTTCACTTTGTGAGGTTCATAAACAGGTGGACCTTGATTTCCACTTGAAGACATACTTAACTCCATATCATGAGCACGCGTAGCCAATTCTTCAAATGACTTAGGCTTGATACCCTGCAGGATGTAGCGAAGTCCCCAATGCATTCCTTGGATACACATTTCTATTCCAGAAGATTCACTAAGTCTGTCTTTGCAATTGAGACTCGCATTCATCCATCGATTGATGAAATCAACAACTGGTTCATCCTTCCATTGACGTGTATTTGTGAGTTCAACCATACTTACAGTGCGCCTTGTGCTATAGAAGCGATTGAGAAATTCATGTTCAAGTTGCTCCCAACCATCGATGAAACCAGCCTCGAGATCAGTGTACCAATCAAAAGCATTTCCTTTTAAGGAACGGACGAACTGCTTGACAAGATAATCTCCATAGGTTCCAGCATTATTACAAGTTTCGACGAAGTGTGCAATGTGTTGCTTCGGATTTCCATTACCATCAAATTGTTGAAACTTTGGGGGTTGATAGCCTGCAGGCATCTTCAAACTATCAATTCTCACAGTGTATGGCTTTGCATATGCGAGAGAAGACTTGGCAGCAACATCGTACTTATCTTTGATGGTTCCCATAATGAAGTCTTTCAATTGGTCAATGGGAATAACCCTGTCAGATGAAATCTGAAATTCTTTAGGAGCCATTGTCTACCTTGCAGATGAGTCTCCTTTATCTTGCGTCATTGGGAGCTTTACAGGTGCATGACTTGAATCTCCCTCCATCATGCTTTCAACTCTATCTGTCAGCTTGACAATTTGATTATCTTGATCTTGCATATGCTTCGTTAACCCTTCAATTGCTTTGTTAAATTTGCGAGTTGTTCTTCAACAGTTGAGGTATTAATCACCATTGCTTGGATAACCGTCATGGATGGTGGAGCAAAGCACAGATTTTTTCTTACGCCATACCTTGAGTGGAACAACTCACGTGGAGTGCTTGGAGCAAATCCAGTGATCAAGACATCATCATCGCCCTGTGTGATGAGATTCTTAGATCTAGAAGGGCTAAGTAGAGCTAATGTCTTTTCAACAATTTCAGTAATGTTTGCTCCTTCTTCCAATTCAGTTGGAAATGATATTGCCCCCTTTGAGGATGGAAAATCAAAGATAGGAACCAATGCAGACGGCATTTGAAATGTTTTTTGTTCCAGCAAGTTTGCTTTGTTCCTAGTGACAGGTCCTACGCTTTCCATAGTAGCATCCAGCAAGTTTTCCACATCAGATTAAAACATGGAATCGGTAGCCTTAGCAGTAGTGAGTTTGAAGTTGATCTTCTTAGGAGCCATTTCTGTGTTCTTGAAATTGGTAATTTGAAGAGATGAGAGGTAGAGATTGTCCCACTGGGCGTGCCAGAAATTTGTAACAACAAATTTTCGAGTCGAGAAAAATAAATAATCAAGACTGAAAAAATTGCGTAACAATGTAGTATTTGATTTTAATAATTGAAAGTGTCTCTATGAATCCTCTGATTCTTCTTTTCAATAGTAAATAAATTCAAGGGCCTTTGAGCTTGATCTTGAATCTATGTTTGTTGCCACGAACGATGATCTTGTTCTTGAGCTTGAGCTTGATTGCTTGAACTTAGACTTGATTTCTTGAAGCTTGAACTTGATTTGTTCTTTGTTCTTGAGCTTGAACTTGATAGCTTGAAGCTTGAAACTTGTGGAGGAATTGCAGCGTTTGATCCACGAGCTCTTTTTTGCTTCTTGTTATAACTTCTGGTGCCTTATCTGAGTTATGAAGACCCCTTTTTATAGTTGTGGAAGGGAGTAGTTGTGATAAGAACAAACTCTTTCCGACCAATCAAATTGAAGTGTGACATGGCCGAATTTGATTGGCCAGAACATGTCACTTGCACACATGGTGTGATTTCATTAGTCTTTTAATGTGACTTGGCATGCCTTGTCATTTTGACACGTGGCATGATCCTATAGGCTCTTCCGTTAGACTTGGCGTGCCACGTCATTTGACACGTGGCGCCAAACTGGGCCTCTAGGAAGATGGCATCTTGGGGTTAATGAAGTGGGCTCATCACTTTTAGCCCAATTAAATGGGCTAGCCTAATGGAATAAGACTTATTTATTTAAGAAATTTTTACCTCCTATAGCAAAGGTTAACACCTTATTTATTTTAAATAAATACCATTTAAAAAAATTATATTCTATAGATACCTTTTAAGGTTTATAGCAAAATATTTAATTTTGGTTACCTCCTAGCCCTAACCCACTAAATACGCTAATCAGTTACACTATCTTCTTTCTCTCTCTACTTTGATACATCCCTTTCTCTTCCCCCATCCCATTAAAATTTTTGATCTCCTCCTCCTTCCACCGGATTTTTGCAAAGCCCATCTCCTAGATTCTTCAACACAATGACCCAATTTAAAATTTTCAAGAAATTCAAATGCTTGAAGCTTTTTGAGCCATCACCAGGTGTACTTGGCTTCTTTTTCTTCACTGTTTGCTTATTCTTGTGTCACACCTCCTTTTTTACACACCTACCCCCGAAGGATAGTGTATAAGGGAGTTTTTCCTCTTTAAGTGACATTATTCGAAATGGGATTATTTGTATATCAGAGTCGCCACTTGGGATAGGTTTGGCTTTTGGTGTCCCAAGTCACCATTTTTTCTTGAATCCCAGATCGAGGAAATTTTCGACTTTCCAAGTGAAGTCTGCGAACCAGAAATTCTGACTAAGGAATTCTGTTGACCCGGGGGAAGGTGTTAGGCACCCCCGGATCCCGTGGTTCTAGCACAGTCGCTTAAACTATCATAATTGGCCTAATATCTGATTTTAAAACATGTTCATCCTATAGTGCAATTTAAAATTATTTACCGCTTTTAATTAATTTTTTAAGGAAGATTGAACGTCGTTTAAAATATGTTTTTGGATCACGTCACATGAAACCCGGATCCGAAACACATTTTATTCAACGTTTTAGGATTTGGATTTGGGTCACATGAAATGCACATCGGAATTTAGGAAGGTAAATTATTAAATAACGCGCCTAAAGCAACTAGCGTGTTGATATCTTGGCGGGAAGCCATGGAAATTTGCTAAATGGCTTACCCGATTTCTAAATATTTTTATAGAAGTAATTAAAGAGGGCCACGCATTTATGAATTTTGTTTGGCGCGGCGCACCTCGTTTTATTTTAAAGGCCATCCTAAAAGGGACTATTATTCTCTATTAAAGATTGTCTCTAAAGGCCTAATTAATTAATATTATTAATGAACTATTATTAAAAGCATTCGAACGAATTCAGGCCTCAAGATCAAGTCCAAACTCAAATAAAAGGATCTCCGTCATTGGAAACCCCTTTAATTTGAGCTTGCTACTTAACTTGAAGGGCCCAAACCCCTTTGATTTTTTTTTGAATTTTCAGACTTCTAGCTCTTTAAAACCTCTAAAACTTTTGAATTTCAAATCTGTAGCTCTCTAAAATCGTTTTTTTGAATTTTTCAGATCTAAACCTTCTAAAAACTTTTCAGATTTCTAAAACTTCCTGCAAGGCAAGGGTATTGCCCCTTTTATAGGCAAAGGCTAGGGCAACTTTCAGATTTCCTTTTACACCCTAGGTCCCCCTTTTATTTTTAGTTTTTAACTACTTAGTCCTTCAATTCATGACTTGTTGGTCAAGTTATACTACCAAGTTCCTGAATTTCAAATTAAAACCCCATCTAGAAGGTTCTAGTGGTTTCCAATTTCAGTTACTGCACTATTCTCTATTTTGAACTACCTATACTACCCCTACATTGGTTCTGAAATTACCAACATATGTTAACTAACCCCAGCCCCTTTTAACTTGGTCAAAGTGACCATGGTTAATTAACAAAGGCCCTAGCATTTTCAGCAGTAATCAAACAACACTCCGATTAACAAAAACTTCCAAAAATTAAACTAAACCTGATTTTAATCCTAAATTAATCCCTAACAGTTCAAATTAAACTACTATTGGCAATTATCAATCAAACATGAAGTTAGGAAAACAAGTGGTTTATATGGATCCTTCCCGTGTGAAAGCACAGAGAAAAATGACATTGCCAAAAATTGACAAGAAATTAATCAATCACACTAAGTCATGAACTTAAACTAACATCAATAAGAACAGAGAGGAAATCAAAAACATAAACTACAAATCCTAGAGTACTGATTACTGCCAGAACAAGAAAAATAAAGCATAAAGAAAACATGAATGAATTAACAGAAACAAAGAAAAAACTATGTTTAAACTAATTTTAATAGCAAAGAAATAAGAGAAACTCACCTATGCAAGGATCGAACAGGACTGGACTTCGATTCGAGTCCCAAATGATGCTAAACGTTTGTTCTTTGCCAAGAACAAACTGAAGCATTATTTTGTGACTCAAATCAGTTTTTGGACTCAAGAAATTGGGAAGAAATCAACAAACTCGAACTTCTAGGGTTCTGCCATTCTACGATTTGAAATTCGAGAAACTCAGGTGATATTCGAAGGAAACCAGTTAGGGGTTTGGTGAGAGGGAGGTGAGGAGAGTCTGGGGTGTGATTTTGGGGAGGTTTGGGAGGTTGCGCTGCCGTGTACGGCGGAGGCGGCGTTAGGGTTTTGATTAGTCGAAGCATTTGGGTGAGATTTGAAGGAAACAGGGTTTGGATCTGTAATGAGGAGGATGAAAGGAAGCAGTGGTGTATTTTTTGGGTCATTTAGAGACTCGCGCCGGCGGGAGAGGCGATTTTAGGCCGGCGGCGGACGGTGGGGGACGGCGGAGGACGGTGGTATGTATTAGGGGTGTTAGAGACGATGGTTTGGGGGGGGGGGGTAGGGGCCTTCAGAACAATTATTATATTAAATAACGCTTAGTTCCGGACCTGATTGATTGAATGAGAATCTAACGGTCGATGATAAGTAGGGCGATGGAAACGGTTGTCGTTTTGATGATTCTGGGGGCTGGAGCATTTGTGACGGGCAATCGGCGTGATTTGGGCCTGATTTTGAAGCGGATTTGGGACTTGGGCTTGGATTTGAACGGGTTTGGCTGGGTTGGCCCAAAACCGGTCTTTTATTAAGACACCTTATTTCCTTTTAACTTTCTTTTCTTTTTCTTTTCTTTTCTCATTCATTTTTTTATATTCTTTTGTTAAATGCCAAAATTTAAAAATAAAAAGACCTTGATATTAACTCTAAAATTAAAACTAATTAATTTTTTAACATTAACTAAATCCTAATTTAAAAGAAAAACTTAAGTAAAATGCAAAGGACTATATTTGTGATTTTCTCTTATATTCTTGTAATGTTAATTAAAACTAGTAAATATAAGAAATGGGATCTAAATGCAAATTGCTATTTTTGTATTTTTTTTTTTAATGAATTATATCAATTAAAATGCACACAAAATGCAAACAAACACAAAATCATGCAATTAAATTTCAAAAATCAAATAATAAAAGAAAAATCCTAATTCTGAGAAGGTTATAGTAATAATTTAAGCGAGGCCAAAAAATCACGTGCTCACAGCTGCCCCTTTTGCTCGGAGACACGAAGGATTTTCGGGCAAAGATAAATGAGCAATTATGAGAGATTTCTTTTGCCTGCCTTGGACAACTCCATGAGAAGCATTTTGAAAAATGTCTGACGAACCTTGCTTCAGAGGTTTGCCTACATATCCTTGCGCTATAAAAGAAACAGCGTCAGTGTTGTTCTGGGAAGTTTTGGTAGTGGGACTACCAGGGGCTGTGATTTTCACTGTTGTTGCTGTTGCTACTGCTTGCTGACCTCCTTATTACACCAAAAAGGAAAGTCAAAGCTAAAGCAGCTATGCCCCAATCAACTATGAGTTTACAAGATTCCTATCTATAATTCTCTTGAAGCTTGATCTTGAGTCTTAGCTGATATTTGCTGTAGATCACGATCCTGAATTCTTGATGCTCACAAGCTGTAGGTGTTGGTTCTTTCTTCAGTAATTGTGTCAAAGCGGGACAGGCAGAGCTTACTGACGTCAGTTAAGTTTTGAGCAGTCCGCATCTCTGTTCACTTCAGCATTTGAATTCACTTCTTTTTGTTCTTTTTCTTTTTTTCGTTTATTCTAGATTAAGACTCATCCTTTTGGTCACCTCGAACCTGTGCCTCGAGGTCAAACCTGGCTCAGCACAACCAAAACAACAAACGAACGAAATTTTTCTGCCGCCAGTTTTCACTACAAATATTTCGTGAGTTATTTTTGACAAAGTCCTGAACTCATCCTCTCTTTTTTTTTTTCCAAGGATTGTATTTATCTATGATAGAAACAAATGAGGGATTGGGGCCCTATGTCTAAAAGGAGCAACTCAGGGATTGGAGCCCTAATATTTGGCAAAAAAAAAAAAAATGCTCAACTCAGGGATTTGGAGCCCTAAGGTTGGCTAAAGGAAAAACGCTCAACTCATCAGGGATTGGAGCCCTAATGTTGGCTAAAGGAAAAAACGCTTCAATCAGGGATTGGAGCCCTAGTGTTGGCTAAGGAAAAACGCTCAAACTCAGGGATTGGAGCCCTAATGTTGGCTAAAGGGAACAAAACGCTCAACTCAGGGGTTCGAGCCCCAATGTTGGCTAAAGAAAAACGCTCAACTCAGGGGTTGGAGCCTAATGTTAGCTAAAGGAAAAAATGCTTAACTCAGGATTGGAGCCCTAACGTTGGCTAAAGGAAATCGTCAACTCAGGATTGGAGCCCTAATGTTGGCTAAAGAAAAATGCTCAACTCAGGGGTTGGAGCCCTAATGTTGGCTAAAGGAAAATGCTCAACTCAGGGATTGGAGCCCTAATGTTGGCTAAAGGAAAAACGCTCAACTCAGGGATTGGAAGCCCTAATTGGCTAAAGAAAAACGCTCAACTCAGGTTGGAGCCCTAATGTTGGCCTAAAGGGAAAAAACTCTCAACTCAGGGAATGGAGCCCTAATGTTGGCTAAAGGAAAAACGCTCAACTCGGGGATTGGAGCCCTAATGTTGGCTAAAGGGAAAAATGCTTCAACTCAGGGATTGGAGCCCTAATGTTGGCTAAGGAAAAAGCGCTCAACTCAGGATTGGAGCCCTAATGTTGGCTAAAGGAAAAATGCGTCAACTCAGGGATTGGAAGCCCTAATGTTGGCTAAGGGAAAAAACGCTCAACTCAGGGATGGAGCTCTAATGTTTGGCTAAAGGGAAAAACGCTCAACTCAGGGGTTGGAGCCCTAATGTTGGCTAAAGATTGGAGCCCTAATGTTGGCTAAGGGAAAAAATGCTCAACTCAGGGATTGGAGACCTAGTGCTGGCTAAGGGAAAAATGCTCAACTTAGGGATTGGAGCCCTAATGTTGGCTAAGGAAAAAAGCGCTCAACACAGGGATTGGAGCCCTAATGTTGGCTAAGATAAAAAAGGCTCAACTCAGGGATTGGAGCCCTAATGTTGGCTAAGGGAAAAAGCGCTCAACTCAGGGATTGGGCCCCTAATGTTGGCTTAGGGAAAAACGCTCAACTTAGGGATTGGAGCCCTAATGTTGGCTAAGGGAAAAATGCTCATTTCAGGGATTGGAGCCCTAATGTTGGCTAAAAGGTAAAATGCTCAACTCAGGGATTGGAGCCCTAATGTTGGCTAAGGAAAAATGCTCAACTCAGGGATTGGAGTGCTAACGTTGGCTAAACCAAGTAACAGGTTGATATTGGGAATTCTAAACTATCCCTTTTTGGGATTCTTTTGTTATCTCTCTTTCTCTTTTTCATTTTTGATAAGATGCAGGAAAGAACTCGGAGGAAACTTCCCTTTTGCATTGATTATTTGCTGCAAAGCTGTTTCAGCACTTGCGCGTTTCTTTTCTTTTGGCTGCACCTGCTTTTGCGCGGTTGCCTGGATTGCACCTATTTCAATTTTCAAACAAAGAACAATTGTTAGTTTGAAACGGTGGTTGGTTTTGTGGCCTTGATTGCTTCATCTCGCCCTAGCTTTTGTCGAGACCCTCTGCTGCTTGCTGGTTTTGAAGATTATTCTCTCTTTCAACCGGAGGACTCAACTTTCAGGATTTCATGATGACTCTGACCCTTTTCACTTTATTCTGCCTTTAAGACCTTTGTCCTTGACTTTTCTTTTTCTCTTTCAATAACTTTTATTTCAAAGCATCCGCCATCATGGCCAGTCGGGATTGACTTGATGCACCCGCTGAGGCTGGGTACTTTTCATTAGCTTTTGTTAGGGAGAGCCCTGTAAAGCCAGTCCTGCCACCTTTTCTTTGCATTAAATTCGGGAACAGAGTTAGACTGAAAGGGATTTCAAGGAAAAAGTAGAAAAAAAGGAAAAGAATGAATTTAAAGAGAAGCGTCCCTTTCGGGGAGAAAAGAAGGACTTATTTGGGGTGCATGCAGGCTTCAAATAGACATGACATGCTTTTCTTGGACTGGGTGTCCGACCCGCACAAACTTTCCACACTTCTCATAAACTCATTGACCCGTGTTTCAGATCCAGGGAATCTTGCCAGGACTCTTTCAATGGTGGGAGATGTCTTCTCTTCAGCCGACGGTGCCCTTGCGGGTTTTCACCAGTCGACCTCTCTCATTTCTCTTCTCACCGTCGCCCGATAGTGCTCTTTACGAGTTTTCACTAAGCGGACTCTCTCATTTTCAATTTCTCTGCTCACCGTCGCCTTATGGTGCCCGTAGGTTTTCACCGATAAGACTCTCTCATTTTATTTCTCTCAATATGATTGCATCAGATTCCAACAATGATGTTTTCAATTCCCACGCCTTTGCCAATTGATCGGAAGGACTTGGACAAGGTTTTTTGGGTAAAAAGAATCTTGGATGGAATTACAACTTTTGAACCGTTTTGGTGGGCTCATTGCCGAGCCATTATATCATCTGCCCCAGTTTCACTTTTCGGGGGAATTGGGATTTTTTTGTTTTGGTGTGACTGAACCCCAGAGAGAGGCTGCCTACGTATCCTTTCGGAATCAAGTCAGAGTAGTTCAGGGAAACATTTGATTTTGTTGTTTTGGTTTTTGTTTTGTTTTTATTTTCTTTTTCTTTCTTTTTTTTTCATTTTTCATTTCATTTTCTTTGCCTTTTTTTTTTCATATTTCTCTTTTTCTCTCTTCTTTTTTCATTTCATTTTTCAATAACGCTTCCAGGTTCCAAAGAGGGTAATTAAAGAATGAGAGCCGGCTCAAAGGGTTTGCAAAGGATTGGTAGTGTTTAGGTAGAGAGAATGAAAGCCTTCGTCATCCCAATTGAACAATGTCATTATTGCAGAAAGCCTAAACATAGTACCTTTTTACTGCGTCCGCATTCACAGCGGCTTCGGGATCGTTTCCTACGATGTCTCCCAGATACAATGCTCCTCTCGGCAATATCTTTCTGATGATGTATGGACCTTTCCAATTAGGAGCAAATTTTCCTTTTGCTTCCTGATGATGTGGAAGAATGCGCCTTAACACAAGTTGTCGCACTTCAAAATTCCTGGGTCGTACTTTCTTGTTATAAGCGCGAGCCATTCTTTGTTGGTACAACTGCCCGTGACAGACCGCGGCCATCCGTTTTTCATCAATTAAAGACAACTGTTCCAGACGAGTCTTGACCCATTCACTATCCTCGATTTCTGCTTCAACGATGATCCGGAGAGAAGGGATTTCTACCTGTGCGGGTATAACAGCCTCGGTTCCATAGACCAAAAGGTATGGGGTAGCTCCTACCGATGTGCGCACTGTGGTGCGATATCCCAGTAATGCAAAAGGCAACTTTTCATGCCATTGCCTGGAGCTCTGAATCATTTTTCTCAAAACCTTCTTGATGTTCTTGTTTGCTGCTTCGACGGTACCATTGGCTTTAGGTTTATTCCCAAATTGTTCCAACTCTCGATTTATTTCCCTAGAAACCTCTTCTTCATCATATTCTGGTTCTTGGTTCATTATTTCACAGTTAGACAGCGTGTTTGGATCTGGGCATGAAGTCTGCAAGCATGTCATGTTATTTAAGGCTGCATTATTAGAACTGAAAGAAGAAATAAAAAGAGAAAAGCAAAATCAGAAAGAATAAAGAAAGATAAACGATGAAATATTGATTTCATTTCTTGGAATTTGAAAATAACAGGGGTTTACATTTTGGAGATTAAAAGACAGGAAACTAAAAAAAACATCCGAGTTACACCCTGGAATAACTCGCGATGCAGAAAAAGTGGCAGGACAGGTCTACCAGGACTCCCGCCTGATTGGGAATGGCGTAGCCTTCCAATTCTGCAGCTTGGCGTTTGGTCCCATATACAGTACCTCAGCGGTGCTGGAGCCCTCTCCTGGCTGAACCATGTGGGTTTCGTATAGTATCTTTCTCATTGCCCCACATATCTCTTCAATCTCTTCGGTCGTAAAGGCATGATCCTCTTCTTCTTCATTGTATTTTGACTTGACAAAGGTCTCGTACAGATGTGGCAGTGGTTGAGGTAGAACCCATCTATCTTTCTCCCTCTCATCCGCCCACTCTACATCATCTGGGGTAGGGTAGAAACCTATCCCGAAGAACTTCTCAGTGGTAGGCAGGGCAACCGGTTCAGCTATTCCTTGCAGGGATTTTCCAAGTCCCTTCCCTGGTTTGAAGCCATGTCGGATCACTTCTTTAGCAACCATAATCGAGGCATTGGAAAGGAAGGGTTAGGGGCAAGGGTTTCCTTCTTCATACTGGTCTGCCACCACAACTTCAAAGGCCTGATAAACTATGTGCCTTCTCTCGCTTCAAGACATGGGAATGATGGGTCCCGATAAATTGATTGTTCATCCTCCCCGTGGACCACGATCTCTTGGTCCTCATGCTCGAATTTTACCATTTGATGAAGAGTAGAGGGTACAGCCCCTGCTGCGTGGATCCATGGCCTCCCAAAAGAAGGTTATAGGAGGTGTCCATGTCTAGAACCTGGAAGGTTACTTCAAAGTCTACTGGGCTGATGGTTAGAATTAGATCGATCTCTCCAATCGTGTCCCTTTTTATACCATCGAAAGCTCGTACGCAGATATTGTTGGGTCGGATTCTTTCAGACCCAATTTCCATACGTTGTAAAGTTGAGAGTGGGCAGATATCTACCCCAGAACCTCCGTCTACCATGACCCTCTTCACATAATATCCCTCACATTTGACAGTTAAGTGCAAGGCTTTGTTATGAGCGGCTCCTTCTGGAGGCAAGTCATTTTTGCTTAATGAAATCTGATTGACGGCGAAAAATCTTTCTGCCATTCTTTCCAATTGTTCCACCGAAGTTTCAGCAGGCACGTATGCTTCATGCAGGGTCTTCATTAAAACTTTTTGGTGCTCAGGGGATTTCATCAGCAATGACAGCAAGGATTCTTATTCAGGATACTTTCGCAATTGATCAACCACCTCATAGTCGGCCATCTTCATTTTCTGAAAGAAAGCTTCCGCTTCCTCGGCACTTACAGGTTTCTTAGATGGGAAACGCCTTCTGGTGGCGTTGTTCACTTCTTCTATGTTGGAGTATTTCTCAATGGGGTGGTCGTCTTGAAGCTCCCCCAAGATCTCTTTACCCTTATACGTAACCACCGTCTGATGATAATTCCATGGCACTGCAGCAGGATTGGTCATAGGCTTCTGTGGTGCGCGTCCAATAACCACGGGCTCATCCAGCCTTGATGGTTTAATTGTCCCCCGCACCACATAGGCTCCCTTGGGTACGTACATCTGGGCTCCCTTTTTCAGTTCAAATCTCTTTGGAGGGCTCAAAATCAACTGTTTTTCTTTGCGGCCTCGTGGAACATAAAGAACACCATCTTTGGGAGGCATTGCCTCTGTTTCTGTTTCAGCTTTCTTTTCTGGTTCTGACTTGGTGACTTTGTTCTTCTTTTCCCCTTTATCTTGCTTCGGGGCAACCTTTGGCTTTCTTTTCGCATCAGCAATGGCAATTATGGCCTTTAGCGCCGGATCAAATTCCTTATCTTCGCAAATTATTCCGATCACTGGCCCATTATTGTGGGCTGGCAATGGATTATTGGTCACGTTTGGGACATCCTCATCCCTCAGCACTATCTTTCCTTGCTCTATTAAGTTCTCCACTGCCCTTTTCAATGTCCAACAATCATTTGTGTCGTGCCCTTCTGCTCCTGAATGATAGGCACATCTGACACCGGCTCTGTAGGCAGGCGATGCTGGGTTATGCCTTGTTTGAGGGACTGGCTGCAGCAGACCCAGTTGGAAAAGTTTTGGGAATAGATTAGAGTAAGATTCACCAATTGGAGTAAAATTTTGCCTCCTTGGTAGCTCACGGGGAGGAAAGTTATTCTGTGGAGGACGGGGATTATAGTGGTTTTGGTGGGGAGGCTGATTTCTTGGGAATGGAGCTTGGTTTCTATTGGCATGTGGCTGCGGCCGAGCAAAGGGTTGAGCATTCATGACCGCATACGGTTGAGGAGCATAAGCCATGTCATGGTGAGGGTAGTAATGTTGAGGGGTTCTTTCCGAGAACATGGGTCTAGGAGCGCGGTGTCTTCTTGCACCCGATGCTGCCATAGCCATTTTTTCTTTCTTCTTACCTTTGGCCATTCCTCCAGACCCGCCTTGAATGGCTTGGGAGGTTGCTCTAATGGCTGATTGGCTCAGAATTCTACCTGTTTTTAGTCCATTCTCCACCATTTCACCAGTTTTAATTGCTTCTGCAAACGGTTTACCCATAGCTGACATCATATTTTGGAAATAATCAGCTTCCTGAGCTTGAAGAAACACCGTGACCATTTCAACCTCGTCCATCGGAGGTTTTACCCTTGACGCCTGTTCACGGCATTCTATTGCGTACTCCCGAAAACTTTCTGAGGACTTCTTCTTTAGATTACCAATGAGTTCCGGTCTGGAGCAATGTCTATATTGTACTGGAACTGTCTAACAAAGTCCCTCGCGAGGTCGCCCCAGATGTGCCATCGAGAGATATCTTGATCCATATACCACTCGGAGGCAATACCCACCAAGCTTTCCCCAAAGTAAGCCATGAGCAATTCTTCTTTTCCTCCAGCCCCACGCAATTGATTGCAGTATTTCTTAAGGTGAGCAATGGGATCACCATGCCCATCGTATTTTTCGAACTTCGGAGTCTTGAATCCCATAGGCAAATGCACGTAAGGGAACATGCACAGATCAGTATACGACACACTCTTCTGTCCACTAAAACCCTGCATGTTTTTTAGGCTCTGTTCTAGGCTTCTCATCCTTTTTGCCATTTCATCCTGTTCGGGAGCTTTGGGAGTCTTTTCCTGTCCCGTTGTGAACTCAAATGGAGGTGGTTGGGAGTAAGTATAGGTGGGGTGCTGAGGAGGCTCCACTTGAAAAATAGGATTCTGAAAAGTAAAGTCCGAAGTATCAAAAGTAGGCCTAGGCAGTGAAGGCTGTGTGGTGGCCGAGCATGGTGGAGCGGCAAAGATATTGGGGGCTACTCCTGATGTGAACACCTGGTGGCGGACCTCAGAAGGTGTTCCTACAAAATGAGCAAATATGGTGGGTTGTCCCAATGGGGTATTCGGATGACTGATGGGAATATTAGAAGTACCCCCTAATCTAGGGAACAGTTCAGGAAAGCCGGGGATAGCACTTGGAGGCTCCCTTCCATTAGTCCATGCATCCCACATCTCCATGACCCGGAGACGTAAGATTTTGTTTTCTTTGGCTGCTGCAGACTCGGAGGCCGGGATGCCCGAGATGGGGCTATCCTCAGGGATGGGAACTGCTGGCAAGGTAATTTCCGACAACATTTCTACGCTCCCTTTTGATCTGATAAAATACTGATGTGATGCTAGTTTACTGTCACGACCCGAATTTCCCACCCTCGGGAGTCGTGATGGCGCCTACTAATAGGAGCTAGGCAAGACAATTATCAATTACCTCTTTTAGCGAACATCGACAATATTAGAAACAATGAAGCATTTAATAAGAAAGCGAAAGTCTCAAATATATTTAACTGAAAGAAATGCGGAAGTTTAACAAAATCCTCTACCCAAGACTGGTGTCACAATACTCACGAACGTCTAGGGAATACTAAATACAAGGTTCGAATGAAACATAAAACTGTTTGTTTCGGTACAAAGATAACAAACTAAAATGGAGATAGAGAGACTCCGGGCCTGCGGACGTCAGCGAGGCTACCTCGGGGTCTCTGGACTGAAGTCAGCTCCCGAATCCTCTACTGCTGTCCAAAAGCTGCTATTCCGGCGCTGTGATCTGTGCAAAAAGATGCACGGAGTGTAGCATCAGCACAACCGACCCCATGTGCTGGTAAGTGCCTAGCCTAACCTCGGTGAAGTAGTGACGAGACTAGACCAAACTACCAGATAAACCTGTGCAGTTACGAAATATATTGCGGAAAATAAACACGAAATAAGCAGTTTATAAGGGAGGGGGAGCATGTTGTGAGGAGGCAACAGTTATAAACAAGGAGTCTAAATTCTAAGGTTATAACAGCCAACAGAAACTTAAATCCAGAATAAACACACTTAAGCTATAATTTGTTGCGGCGCGCAACCCGATCCAATCACACAACAATATTGTTGCGGCGTGCAACCCGATCCATAAATATATAGTGTTGTTGCGGCGTGCAACCCGGTCCACAATTATCACTGTTGCGGCGTGCAACCCGGTCCACAATTATCACTGTTGCGGCGTGCAACCCGATCCACAATTATCACTGTTGCGGCGTGCAACCCGATCCACAATTATCACTGTTGCGACATGCAACCCGATCCACATATAATTAACAAAACCTCACCCAGTCAACAGCCACAAACAAGGGATAAGGGAGTAACAACTAGTAAGAAGAAATACCCGGCAACGGGATATAACAACACACAAATTTTCCGGCAAGGGATAGCCATCAACTCTCCCTTTTTCTTACATTTCTCACTTTTAATTCACTTTATCATTCGAGCCATCGTTCCAAAGAGTCATTTCATCTCATATACCTTCTCAATCCGTAACACAACTCGAGCCAATGCTCCATGGAGTGTAGTAATCATATTCTCTGTCACATGCTCTTTACAATATATAGAAATCATCAAATAAGCATGGGAGAATCACAACAAATTCAGGATAATCTCAATATAAGGACATACGGTCATGCTAGAGACCAGTGTATAGATACTCGTCACCATGCCTATACACCATACTCGACAAATAGCAATTAGCAAATAAGACTCTACTCCTACTCCCTCAAGCCAAAGTTAGACCAAACACTTACCTCAACTTCCACGGCTAAATCAATCCACAACGACCGCTTTCCCTCTCGAATTCGGCTCCAACTCAATCAAATCTATGAAATAACGACTTTATAATATCAATAATAGCTAAACAAATCAAACTCAATGCCTAAATATAGTTTCCCAACCTTTCCTCCAAAAATTCCAAAATCGACCCCGGGCCCGCTTGGTCAAAACACGAGGTTCGAACTAATTTCAAATCCCCCATTCACCCACGAGCCCGAATATACAAGTTGTTTTCAAATTCGACCCCAAAACGAGGTCTAAATCAAAGAAAATTGAAAAGCCCTAATTCTACCCATTTCTCCCAATTTCAACCCTAGATTACATGTTTTAGGCCTAGGATTTCAATGAATAATGATAGAAAATGAAAAAAACGAGTTAGATAATACTTACCCAAGAAGATTTGGTGAAGGATTGCTCTACAAATCGCCTAGGGGCTGTGGAGAAGAAGAGCTCGTGTGAATTTTTGAATAAGACCCATAGCTACTATTTCTGAAAACTTAAAAAAAACACTGGGAAAAATTGCCCTTCGCGTTCGTGGAAAAGGGATCGCGTTCGCGAAGGGTAAATGGGATAAGGCATCGCGAACGCGGGGAGTCTAATCGCGAACGCGTAGAAGAGGGGGGCTTGGGTCCAAGAACTTACTCTACGCGAACGCGTGGGTATATACGCGAACGCGATAAAGGATGGGCTAAGACTATGCGAACGCGGGGACTGTTCCGCGAACGGGAAGAAGAAAAGTACTGTTCACCTGCTGCAACTTTTCTGCATTTTTCTAAGTTTCAAAACCATCCCGAACACCTCCGAAAACACTCCCGAGCCCTCGGGACTCCTAACCAAACACACACACTAACTCAACCACATCCTACGAACTTAACCATACGATCAAATCGCCAAAATAACATCAAAAACGAGGAACCAAACCTCAAAATCATTACTTTTTCATCAAACTTCATAAAATTCATTTTTTTGATATTTAGGTCCAAAACGCGTCAAATGACATCCGATTTCAATCAAATTTTACAGGAAACGCTTAAACCACATATAAGACCTGTACCGGGCGCCGGAACCAAAATACGGGCCCGATACCAACACTTTCTAATCCATTTTCATATCAAATTTCCATATAAATTCAAAAAAACAATTTCTTTTAAAAAAATTCATTTCTCGGGCTCGGAACCTCGGATTTGGATTCCGGGCATACGCCCGAGTCCCATATTTTTCTACGGACCCTCCGGGACCGTCCAATCACGGGTCCGGGTCCGTTTACCCAAAATGTTGACCAAAGTCAACTTTATTCATATTAATATCAAAATTCATCAGTTTTTACACAGAATTCATATTTAAGCTTTCCGGCTACGCGCTCGGACTGCGCACGCAAATCGAGGAGTTTTCAAGGCCTCGGAGACACAGAATGAGTGAGAAAACAGGTGATGACCCTTTGGGTCGTCACATTCTCCACCTCTAAAACAACCGTTCATCCTCGAACGGACAAAAGAAAGAAGTACCTGAGTCGGGAAATAGATGAGGATAACGGCTCCGCATATCGGACTCAGACTCCCAGGTCGATGCCTCAGGGGGCTGACCTCTCCACTGAACTCGCACTGAAGGAAAACTCTTCGACCTCAACTGTCGAACCTGCCGGTCTAGAATAGCTACCGGCTCCTCCTCATAAGACAGATCCTTGTCCAACTGGACAGTGCTGAAATCTAACACGTGGGCTGGATCGCCGTGATACCTCCGAAGCATGGACACATGAAAAACTGGATGCACGGCTGACAAGCTAGGCGGCAAGGCAAGCCTATAAGCCACCTCTCCCACACGGTTGAGAATCTCAAATGGGCCAATGAACCTAGGGCTAAGCTTGCCCTTCTTTCCAAATCTCATCACGCCCTTCATAGGCGGCACTCGGAGCAATACCCGCTCACCAACCATGAAAGCCACATCTCGGACCTTGCGATCTGCATAGCTCTTCTGCCTGGACTGAGCTGTCCGAAGGCTATCCTGAATGATCTTGACCTTGTCCAAGGCCTCCTGAACTAGATCTGTACACAACAAACCAAGCCTCTCCCGGCTCAAACCATCCCACTGGGGACCGACATCGCCAGCCATACAACGCCTCATATGGAGCCATCTGAATGCTGGACTGGTAGCTGTTGTTGTAGGCGAACTCTGCTAAAGGCAAAAACTGGTCCCACGAACCTCCAAAGTCTATAGCACAAGCTCGGAGCATATCCTCCAATATCTGAATAGTCCGCTCGGACTGTCCGTCCGTCTGAGGATGGAATGCTGTGCTCAACTCAACCTGGGTGCCCAACTCTCACTGAACTGCTCTCCAGAAGCGCGAGGTAAACTGCATACCCCGGTCCGAAATGATAGATATCGGCACCCCATGAAGGCGAACAATCTCTCTGATGTAGATCTCAGCTAACCTCTCGCAATATTGGCGGCTATGATTGAGGATGATGGTGGCGTGGTGGTGGTGGTGGCGGCGGCGGCATGGTGGTAGTTGATAATGGTAGGCGGTGACGGCAGTTAATAATGAATATGTGATAGCATCTTCATGAAATTAAGTCTCTGTTATAGATCTTAATCATACAGACCTATTCAGACCCATTAAGTGGTTGTGAAGTAAAAAAAACACTTAGTGATTAAGATCTGAATAATTAAGATTCAGACTTTAAAAACGAACGCACTTAATATCTGAGATCTGAATGATTAAGATTCAGACCTCGATTAAGTGCAAACAAATGAGGCCTAATAAAGGTTTGATTCCTTGGACTATGATTTGGTAATTAATTTATAAGGGTAGTTACAAAAACTAAATTGGTCGTATATACTAAT
>NW_017673462.1:36351-134867 GCF_001879085.1 Nicotiana attenuata
AAAACAGGTGATGACCCTTTGGGTCGTCACATTCTCCACCTCTAAAACAACCGTTCATCCTCGAACGGACAAAAGAAAGAAGTACATGAGTCGGGGAAAAGATAGGGATAACGGCTCCGCATATCAGACTCGGACTCCCAGGTCGATGCCTCAGGAGGCCGACCTCTCCACTGAACACGCACTGAAGGAAAACTCTTCGACCTCAACTGTCGAACCTGCCGATCTAGAATAGCCACCGGCTTCTCCTCATAAGACAGATCCTTGTCCAACTGGACAGTGCTGAAATCTAACACGTGGGCTGGATCGCCGTGATACCTCCGAAGCATGGACACATAAAAAACTGGATGCACGGCTGACAAGTTAGGCGGCAAGGCAAGCCTATAATCTACCTCTCCCACACGGTCGAGAATCTCAAATGGGCCAATGAACCTAGGGCTAAGCTTGCCCTTCTTCCCAAATCTCATCACGCCCTTCATAGGCGACACCCGGAGCAATACTCGCTCACCAACCATGAAAGCTACATCTCGAACCTTACGATCTGCATAGCTCTTCTGCCTGGACTGAGCCGAACGAAGCCTATCCTGAATGATCTTGACCTTGTCCAAGGCCTCCTGAACCAAATCCGTACCTATCAACCGAGCCTCCCCCGGCTCAAACCATCCAACCGGAGACCGACACCGCCTACTATACAACGCCTCATAAGGAGCCATCTGAATACTTGACTGGTAGCTGTTGTTGTAGGCAAACTCCGCTAAAGGCAAGAACTGATCCCACGAACCTCCAAAGTCAATAACACAAGCTCGTAGCATGTCCTCCAATATCTGAATAGTCCGCTCGGACTGTCCGTCCGTCTGAGGATGGAATGCTGTGCTCAACTCAACCTGGGTGCCCAACTCTCACTGAACTGCTCTCCAGAAGCGCGAGGTAAACTGCATACCCCGGTCCGAAATGATAGATATCGGCACCCCATGAAGGCGAACAATCTCTCTGATGTAGATCTCAGCTAACCTCTCGGATGAATAAGTGGTTGCAATAGGAACAAAATGTGCCGACTTGGTCAGCCTATCAACAATGACCTAAATCGCATCAAACTTCTTCCGGGTCAATGGGAGTCTAGTACAAAATCCATAGTAACCCTCTCCCACTTCCAATCGGGAAGCTCAATCCTCTGAAACAGTCCACCAGGCCTCTGATGCTCGTACTTAACCTGCTGACAGTTCAAACAACGAGCCACATATGCAACAATATCCTTCTTCATCCTACGCCACCAATAATGCTGCCGCAAGTCCTGATACATCTTCGCGGCGCCCGGGTGAATAGAATACCGGGAACTATGGGCCTCCGCCAAGATAAACTCTCTAATCCCATCAACATTGGGCACACAAACTCGCCCCTGCAGTCTCAAGACACCATCATCATCATCTAAGGTCACCTTCTTGGCACCTCCACGCTGCACCGTGTCCCTCAGGACACACAAATGGGGATCATCAAACTGCCGATCACGGATACGCTCCAATAATGAAGAACGAGCAATCGTGCAAGCTAACATTCGGCTAGGCTCAGAGATATCCAACCTTACAAATCGATTGGCCAAAGCCTGAACATCCAAAGCAAGCGGTCTCTGGCTGACCGGAATATAAGCAAGACTACCCATGCTGGCGGACTTTCTACTCAATGCATCGGCCACCACATTGGCCTTCCCCGGGTGGTACAAGATAGTAACATCATAATCTTTCAGCAACTCCAACCACCTCCTCTGCCTCAAATTCAACTCCTTTTGCTTGAACAGATACTGAAGGCTCTTGTGGTCAGTGTACACCTCACACGCCACACCATATAGATAATGCCTCCAAATCTTCAAAGCATGCACAATGGCTGCCAACTCTAGATCATGAACCGGATAATTCTTCTCGTGGATCTTCAACTACCTCGAAGCATAAGCAATGACGCTGCCACCCTGCATCAACACTGCACCAAGCCCAATATGGGAAGCGTCACAATAGACTGTATAAGGCCCTAAACCTGTGGGCGAAACTAACACCGGTGCCGTAGTCAGAGCTGTCTTGAGCTTCTGAAAGCTCGCCTCACACTCATCCGACCATCTGAACTGGGCACCCTTCTGGGTCAATCTGGTCATCGGGGCTGCAATAGATGAAAACCCCTCCACGAACCGACGGTAATAGCCTGCTAACCCCAGGAAACTCCAAATCTCCATAGCTGATGCTGGTCGAGGCCAGTTCTTGACTGCCTCAATCTTCTTCGGGTCCACCTGAATACCCTCTGCTGATACAACGTGACCCAGAAATGCAACCGAACTCAACCAGAACTCGCACTTCGAAAACATAGCATATAACTGACTATCCTTCAGAGTCTGAAGAACCACTCTGAGATGCTACTCGTGCTACTCCTGGCTGCGGGAGTACACTAGAATATCATCAATAAAGACTATCACGAACAAGTCCAAATAAGGCCTGAATACTCGGTTCATCAACTCCATAAATGCTGCTGGGGCATTGGTCAACCCAAATGACATGACCAAAAACTCATAATGCCCATACCGAGTGCGGAATGCTGTCTTAGGGACATCAGACGCCCTAATCCTCAGCTGATGGTAGCCAGATCTCAAGTCTATCTTTGAAAACACCTTTGCACCCTAAAGCTGGTCGAACAAATCGTCAATCCTCGGCAGTGGATACTTGTTCTTAATCGTCACTTTGTTCAATTACCGGTAATCAATGCACATCCTCATCAAACCATCCTTTTTCTTCACAATTTACACCGGCGCACCCCAAGGAGAAACACTAGGTCTGATAAAACCCTTCTCTAGCAAATCCTGCAACTGGTCCTTTAACTCCTTCAACTCTGGCGGGGCCATGCGATACGGCGGATAGAAATGGGCTGCGTGCCCGGAGCTAGATCAATACAGAAATCAATATCCCTGTCAGGCGGCATACCCGGCAGGTCTGTAGGGAACACCTCGGGGAAATCCCAAACAATAGGAACAGAATCAATAGAAGGGACCTCTGTGCTGGAATCACGAACATACGCCAGATAAGCTAAACACCCCTTCTCGACCATGCGTCGAGCCTTCACATATGAAATAACACTGTGGGTGGTATGCCCTGGGGTCCCTCTCTACTCCAAACGGGGCAAATCTGGTAAAGCCAAGGTCACGGTCTTGGCGTGGCAATCCAAGATGGTATGATACGGGGACAACCAATCCATCCCTAATATGACGTCGAAATCCACCATGTCTAAGAGCAATAGATCAACACGGGTCTCAAGACCCTCAAACACTACCACACAGGAACGATGAACTCGGTCGACCACTATAGAATCACCCACCGTTGTAGATACATAAACAGGAATACTCAAAGCATCACTAGGCATGACCAAGTATGGTGCAAAATAGGACGACACATACGAATACGTGGACCCAGGGTCAAATAACACTGAAGCATCCCTATCACAAACCAGAATAGTACCTGTAATAACTGCATCTGAAGACTCAGCCTCTGGCCTCGCTGGAAGAGCATAACACCGGGGCTGGGCCCCACCTCCCTGAACCATATCTCTAGGCCGATCGGCTGCTGGTTGGCCTCTACCTCTAGCGGTCCGAGCTCCACCTCTATTATCTCTACCTCCACCTCTATGGCCTCTACCCCCGCCTCTAGCTGGCTGGGCGGCCTGTGGATCACCTGCTGCCTGAATCATAGGACGAGGACCCTGCTGCTGTGACTGAGCAACCCTTAACCTCGGGCAAGCCCTCCTGATGTGACCATACTCACCACACTCATAGCACCCACCTAAATGCTACAACTGAGAAGACTGAGACTGACCCTGTCGACCTGAATGACCACCTCGGAAGCTCTGAAGCGGTGGTGCACTGATAGGCTGCTGATCAGAATAATGCGGCTGAGAACCACTACCGCCTGAAGTACCATAAGAGACTTGTAGAGCTGATTGAAAGGGCCTAGGAGGATGGCCTCTACCATAAGAATCTCTACCTCCAGAGGAGGTACCGCTGAATCTGCCTGAGCGACCCGACCCATGACCACCTCCCTGTGACAGAGCCATCTCAACTCGGCGGGCCGCATTGGCCGCCTCCTGAAATGAGATCTCACTCCCGGCGCCCATAGCCATCTAGAGACGAATCAGCTGAATCAACCCATCAATAAATCTCCGCACTCTCTCTCTCTCGGTGGGGAGTATAACAATAGCATGGCGAGCTAGATCAATGAACCGTGTCTCATACTGAGTGACTGACATGGAGCCCTGCTGAAGGCGCTCAAACTGCCTGCGAAGAGCATCTCGCTGAGTAACTGGGAGAAGCTTCTCTAAAAACAACTCTGCAAACTGGTCCCAAGTCAAGGATGGCGACCCTGCTGGTCTGGCTAAACAATAGTCCCTCCACCAAGTCTTGGCGGATCCAGATAGACGAAAGGTGGCAAAGGCGACCCCATTGGTCTCCACAATACCCATAGTCCGAAGAACCTCATGGCAGCTATATAAGAAATCCTGGGGGTCCTCTGAAGAAGCACCGCTGAATGTGGTGGTGAAGAGCTTGGTGAACCTATCCAGCCTCCACAAAGCATCTGCGGACATAGCCGCTCCATCGCCGGTCTGAGTCACAATACCCGGCTGAACTGCCACAGCTGGCTAAACCGCTGGAACCTGAGCCTGGGGAGCTACCTGCTCCGGAGTACGTGTAGCAGGAGTCTGAACCCCTCCTCCAGCCTGAGAATTGGCTGGTGCTACTGGAAGCAAACGCGCTCGAGAGACGCTCTCCATAAAGCCTACCAACCTGACCAAAGCGTCCTGAAGAACTGGGCTGGCTATAAACCCCTCTGGGACCTGAGCTGGGCCCACCGGAGCTGCTGGGGCTGGAACCTCCTCATCATAATCAACATGAGGCTCCACCTCTGGGACTGCTGCTCGGGGCTGAGCTCTGCCCCGGCCTCGGCCTCTGCCACAGCCTCGGCCTCGCCCTCTGCCCCTCGTAGGAGCTGCTGCTGGGGGCTCGGGCTGCTGCATGGTAGAAGAGGAAGCACGTGTTCTCGCCATCTGTGAAAGAACAGAGTAGGAAGACAATCAGTATTTGAGAAACAGAATCGCACGATAAGAAAGAACAAAAGTGAAATTTTTACTAACTCTGTAGCCTCTGGGGGATACATACAGACGTCTCCGTAGCGATCCCTCAGACTCTACCGAGTTTGTCCGTGAGTGTTGAGACCTATGTAACCTAGTGCTCTGATACTAACTTGTCACGACCCGGATTTCCCACCCTCGGGAGTCGTGATGGCGCCTATTAATAGGAGCTAGGCAAGCCAATTATCAATTACCTCTTTTAGCGAACATCGACAATATTAGAAACAATGAAGCATTTAATAATAAAGCGAAAGTCTCAAATATATTTAACTGAAAGAAATGCGGAAGTTTAACAAAATCCTCTACCCAATACTGGTGTCACAATACTCACGAACGTTTAGGGAATACTAAATACAAGGTTCGAATGAAACATAAAACTGTTTGTTTCGGTACAAAGATAACAAACTAAAATGGAGATAGAGAGACTCCGGGCCTGCGGACGTCAGCGAGGCTACCTCGGGGTCTCTAGACTGAAGTCAGCTCCCGAATCCTCTACTGCTGTCCAAAAGCTGCTGCTTCGGCGCTGTGATCTGTGCAAAAAGATGCACAGAGTGTAGCATCAGCACAACCGACCCCATGTGCTGGTAAGTGCCTAGCCTAACCTCGGCGAAGTAGTGACGAGGCTAGACCAGACTACCAGATAAACCTGTGCAGTTACAAAATATATTGCGGAAAATAAACAGGAAATAAACAGTTTACAAGGGAGGGGGAGCATGCTGTGGGGAGGCAACAGTTATAAACAAGGAGTCTAAATTCTAAGGTTATAACAGCCAACAGAAACTTAAATCCGGAATAAACACACTTAAGCTATAATTTGTTGCGGCGCGTAACCCGATTCGATCACACAACAATCTGTTGCGACGTGCAAACCGATCCTCAATCATCACTGTTGTGGCGTGCAACCCGATCCATAAATATATAGTGTTGTTGCGGTGTGCAACCCGGTCCACAATTATCACTGTTGCGGCGTGCAACCCGATCCACAATTATCATTGTTGCGGCGTGCAACCCGATCCACAATTATCACTGTTGCGGCGTACAACCCGATCCACATAGAATTAACAAAACCTCACCCAGTCAACAGCCACAAACAAGGGATAAGGGAGTAACAACTAGTAAGAAGAAATCCCGGCAAGGGAATATAACAACACAACTAAATTTCCGACAAGGGAATAGCCATCAACTCTCCCTTTTTCTTACATTTCTCACTTTTAATTCACTTTATCATTCGAGCCATCGTTCCAAAGAGTCATTTCATCTCATATACCTTATCAATCCATAACACAACTCGAGCCAATGATCCACGGAGTGTAGTAATTAGGGGTGTTCATAAAAACCCGAAAAACCGAACCAAACCGAAAACCAAACCAAACCGACCAAAAAAACCGATACTTTTTGGTTTGGTTTGGTTTTGGTTTTGAATTTTAAAAACCGATCAAATTTGGTTTGGTTTTGGTTTTAATCAGAAAAAAACCGAACCAAACCGACTATAGGAGTAGCTATTTCAAATTGATTATTACATCTATATATATGTATATTTTTATATAAAGTTTCAAAAATTTAATGGTAAATGTTAATAGTTTGCACTTTTAGTATAGTTCTTTACCTTTACATTCTAGTTTGATTGGTAGTTTTCTTTTGTTAAGTGTAAGAATCCATTTCGTGTTAAAAATAATATATTTTTAATTGAGTCCTTAAATTATTCATCACTATTTGATTCAATTATCATCAATATTTCTTGGTAAATAATAGATTTCTCAAAGGGCAATTGATTTGATAGTGTTACGTTGAAAATGTGATCTCCGAAATATGTGTTTGGTAGTGTATGTCTTATATTTATGAAAAAACCGACAAATAACCGAAAAAACCAAAAAACCGACATAAACCGAATCGAGAAAAAACTGACTTAATTGGTTTGGTTTGGTGCTAACATTTGAAAAACCGACTTACTTGGTTTGGTTTTTTTTTTAGAGAAAAACCGATCCAAACTGAACCATGAACACCCCTAGTAGTAATCATAATCTCTGTCTCATGCTCTTTACAGTATATAGAAATCATCAAATAAGCATGGGAGAATCACAACAAATTCAGGATAATCTCAATATAAGGATGCACGGTCATGCTAGACACCAGTATATAGATACTCGTCACCATGCCTATACACCGTACTCGACAAATAGCAATTAGCAAATAAGAGTCTACTCCTATTCCCACAAGCCAAAGTTAGACCAAACACTTACCTCAACTTCCACGGCTAAATCAATCCACAACGACCGCTTTCCCCCTCGAACTCGGCTCCAACTCTATCAAATCTATGAAATAACGACTTTATAATATCAATAATAGCTAATCAAATCAAACCCAATGCCTAAATATAGTTTCCCAACCTTTCCTCCAAAAATTCCAAAATCGACCCCGGGCCCGCTTGGTCAAAACACGAGGTTCGAACCAATTTCAAATCCCCCATTCACCCACGAGCCCGAATATACAATTTGTTTTCAAATTCGACCCAAAAACGAGGTCTAAATCAAAGAAAATTGAAAAGCCCTAATTCTACCCATTTCCCCCAATTTCAACCCTAGATTACATGTTTTAGGCCTAGGATTTCAATGAATGATGATAGAAAATGAAGAAAACGAGCTAGATAATANGATTGCTCTACAAATCGCCTAGGGGCTGTAGGAGAAGAAGAGCTCGTGTGTAATTTTGAATAAGACCTGTAGCTATTGTTTACTGAAAACTTAAAAAACACTGGGCAAAATTGCCCTTCGCGTTCGCGGAAAAGGGATCGCGTTCGCAAAGGGTAAATGGGATAAGGCATCGCAAACGCGGGGATAAGGCATCACGAACGAGGGGGGGCTGGGTCCAGCAACTTACTCTACACGAACGTGTGGGTATATACGCGAACGCGATGAAGGATGGGCTAAGACTATGCGAACGCGGGGACTGTTCCGCGAACGCGAAGAAGGGGGAGCCCAAGGGTACGCGAACGCGAGCTGAAGGCCGCGAACGCGAAGAAGAAAAGTACTGTTCACCTGCTGCAACTTTTCTGCATTTTTCTATGTTTTAAAGCCATCCCGAACACCTCCGAAAACACTCCCGAGCCCTCGGGGCTCGTAACCAAACACACACACTAACTCAACCACATCCTACGAACTTAACCATACGATCAAATCGCCAAAATAACATCAAAAAACGAGGAATCAAACCTCAAAATCATTACTTTTTCATCAAACTTCATAAAATTCATTTTTTTGATATTTAGGTCCAAAACACATCAAATGACGTCCGATTTCAACCAAATTTCACAGGAAGCGCTTAAACCACATATAAGACCTGTACCGGGCGCCGGAATCAAAATACGGGCCCGATACCAACAGTTTCTAATCCATTTTCATTTCAAATTTCCATATAAATTTCAGAAAAACAATTTCTTTTAAAAAATTCATTTCTCGGGCTCGGAACCTCGGATTTCGATTCCGGCCATACGCCCGAGTCCCATATTTTTCTACGGACCCTCCGGCACCATCCAATTACGGGTCCGGGTCCGTTTACCCAAAATATTGACCAAAGTCAACTTTATTCTTATTAATATCAAAATTCATCAATTTTTACACAGAATTCATATTTAAGCTTTCCGGGTACGCGCCCGGACTGCGCAGGCAAATCGAGGCAAGCCTAAATAAGGTTTTCAAGGCCTCGAAGACACAGAATGAGTGAGAAAACAGGTGATGACCCTTTGGGTCGTCACATTTACCAAAAACCAACCACCGTTTATATAAAACCTAAGCTGGAATATGACAGCAGCAAACGGTTAGTTTGAGGACAATAACAGATAGGTAATCGCACGTTGAGGCGTGATGCACCTATGCAGTTAAATGTGTTTCTATATGTTTTGCAACGGTTGCATGCGTCATCCCGGCTTTTCCTTATTCTTTCCTTTTTCCCTTTTCTCTCATTTTTCATTGCCTCTCTTTTTTTTTTTTTGTTCACTTTCTCTTTTCTTTTCTTTCATTCTTGCCTTTGCTTTTTGCCATGGTTTCTTTCTCTTCGTTTTCTTATTTTCTTTCTCTTTTTTTTCTTTTCCTCACTTGTTTTTCTTTTATTTTCTTTCCTCCCCTTTTTCTTTTCTCTTAGGGTTACGGTCGAATCCTATGGAGATTGCCTACGTATCATGACCCCGCATGAATCATACCAAGCGTAGTTCTTGAAAAAATAAATGCGAAAAGTAAGGAAATAATATTTTGCGAATTTTTTTTTTTTCAGAAACTTTTATTTCAAAACACAACCCTGGCTTTGCAGATACGGTCTTTTAGCACTTCGGGGAAGAAGATTTTAAGGTTGTGCCCGCTAACCGTTAAAAATGACCCAAGGTGGCTGTTCTTACGAAAACAGCCTTCCGGCGCCCTTTTGGGGACATTCGGCTTATTTTAGACAAGAATGGCATCACCTGACTTATTAGTGACAAAAACTAAAATTTTTGTTGTTTTTGGGCTATTTTTGCAAAAAAGGAAGTTGGACCGGATGGGGGTTGCCTACGTATCCCACACCCTGTGAGAATCAAACTGGCGTAGTTCGGGCAAATAAAATAAAACCAAATATTTTGAAAACAAAACCTTCCTCTCAAAAATCCGGCAGAGTTTCAGTACCATTTTGGCTATTGGGTTTTCTTACAAAACAGGTGATTACCTCTCTCAACCCTCACACCGCTATTTTCTTTCCGAAACTCTCCTCTTTTATTTAAATGCCGGTCAGCATGCAAATCCAAAACAGATAAATGCACGAGTAGGATGCGTCTGGATGGTCCATTATTCTGGGTACACCTGTCCTAGACGGACTCAACCCCTGTGTTGAGTCCCCTAAGTCAAAATGCACATGATGCAGATAAGCGTTCCTACTAGGGATCTGGCATGAGGCTAAGTTATTCTAGATTCAAAACCTTGGTATTTGTTCTAGACTGTGTACCCGAGCGGACAACTCGAGTCGAGGAGGGGGCTACGTACCGGGGACCCGAAAGATCATCCGGCTTAGTAACTTGTCCGAGCCTCTTTCTTATTTCAAGGTATGACACTAACAGAATAGGGAGTCTCGACCAGCGAGCACATCCCCGAAGATAAGAAGAGAAGGGTTTCGTAACAGTTTATATGTACAATTCACCAAATATCAAAGCGGTAAAGCATTTAACACATTTAGCATGAAACATGTAGGAAAATCAAATAATAAATAAAGCCAATCATAACAGCTACTCTAAGCTCGAATTCTTGAACCCTGAACCGAAGTTCTGGGTTCGTATCCCCAGCAGAGTCGCCAGAGCTATCACACCTCCTTTTTTACACACCTACCCCTGAAGGATAGTGTATAAGGGAGTTTTTCCACTTTAAGTGACATTATTCGAAATGGGATTATTTATTTATCAGAGTCGCCACTTTGGATAGGTTTGGCTTTTGGTGTCCCAAGTCATCGTTTTATCTTGAATCCCAGATCGAGGAAATTTTCGACTTTCCAAGTGAAGTCTGCGAACCAGAAATTCTGACTAAGGAATTCTGTTGACCCGGGGGATGGTGTTAGGCACCCCCGGATCCCGTGGTTCTAGCACGGTCGCTTAAACTATCATAATTGACCTAATATCTGATTTTAAAACATATTCATCCTATAGTGCAATTTAAAATTATTTACCGCTTTTAATTGATTTTTTAAGGAAGATTGGACGTCGTTTAAAATGTGTTTTTGGATCACGTCACATGAAATACACCCGGATCCGAAATATATTTTATTCAACGTTTTAGGATTTGGATTTGGGTCACATGAAATGCACACCCGAATTTAGGAAGGTAAAATTATTAAATAACGCGCCTAAAGCAACTAGCGTGTTGATATCTTGGCGGGAAGCCATGGAAATTTGCTAAATGGCTTACCCGATTTCTAAATATTTTTATAGAAGTAATTAAAGAGGGCCACGCAATTTATGAATTTTTTTTGGAGCGGCGCACCTCGTTTTATTTTAAAGGCCATCCTAAAAGGGACTATTATTCTCTATTAAAGACTGTCTCTAAAGGCCTAATTAATTAATATTATTAATGAACTATTATTAAAAGCATTCGAACAAATTCGGGCCTCAAGATCAAGTCCAAACTCAAACAAAAGGATCTCCATCATTGAAAACCCCTTTAATTTGAGCTTGCTACTTAACTTGAAGGGCCCAAACCTGCATTTTTAAAATCCACCCATAGCTTTGATAACGAAATGGGGTTTTAGCATGTTGGGCTTTGAAGCCAGCCCAAGAAGAAAGGAGACTGTTCAGTTTTGCTGGTAAAGCTGTCTAAAACTTGGGCTTTAGCACAAGCCCAAATCGCAAGCAGGCAGAAGCTGGGACTTAAGATCGAGTCCCATAGGCCCTCAACTGGGTAGGATTAATTAATTTGGAGGGCTGAAGGTATTTTGGCCTGCTGTTATGTAACTGGGCCACATTAAGCCCAATCCTTATGATCCGAGGCGGTCCAGGCAATAATGCAAACAGACCAATACTGATTTGTTTTGCTTTTTAATTGCAAGTAAATGGATAAATTGCATCAAGTAACAGGTTTAACACTAGAACGAACGACTGGATGCTTTCATTTTTTGCTGACTCACATACAAATACTAAAATAGAATTGAAGCATTACATCATATGAAGCTAGTAAGCTAACAGATCGTGATGTTAATTGGACATTGATTTCACAAACAATCCATAAACTCATTGATCTACCGATTTGAAATGAGGCTACTGAATTCCTAAACTTAAGCAAGTTATAGATTTCTAGTCTATTTAAACGACTTCAACCGTTCAAATCACGAGCAGGACCATAGCCAATTTCTAATTTCAATCTAAAGGACTAACAGATCTATTTAGTTATGTTCATGTGTAAATAATAAAGTGTCCTGTTCAATTACAATGCTTCCAAAAGCAAGTAAACTTATCATACAAATATAGGGAATTGCTAAATAGAACGGCATTTTAAGTGCACAGCAGACACAAACAACTACATAAAACACAATATATCTTCGAATCTTCTTATTTCCTTCCTCGATTCGGCATTTCAGCAGTACATAGGGAATTTTTGAGAGGTGTGTACCTGGAAATGTAATGAAAGTAGGAAGAGGGAAGAATCGGCAATAGTATACAGCAATTAACAGCAGTCTAAGGTCAACTTCAAACTCAGAAAGTGATATCAAGCAACCCTGGGAATGTTTTGAAGCAAGCAACACCAGTAAACCCCAAACTTAGCTTGATTGACCCAATTTGAACTTGATATAACCCCCAGGACCTCTGAAACCTTCACTACTGAAATTTTCAGACCTTTCAATGCTCGGAAATCTAGGATCTAAGCTCTAAATGCTCAAAAACCCTTCAGATTCTGCAGAATTTTGTTGATTTTTAGTATTACCTCTCAACTTTCAAATTTTTAAGATTTTTGGTTTTTTTGGATTTGAATTTTGAATTTCAGATCTCTGGACCTAAGAACTTTTTGATTTTTTTTTGAATTTTCAGACTTCTAGCTCTTTGAAACCTCTAAAACTTTTGAATTTCAGATCTGTAGCTCTCTAAAACCTTTTTTTTTGAAATTTTCAGATCTAAACCTTCTAAAAACTTTTCAGATTTCTAAAACTTCCTGCAAGGCAAGGGTATTGCCCCTTTTATAGGCAAAGGCTAGTGCAACTTTCAGATTTCCTTTTACACCCTAGGTCCCTCTTTTCTTTTCAGTTTTTAACTACTTAGTCCTTCAATTCATGACTTGTTGGTCAAGTTATACTACCAAGTTCCTGAATTTCAAATTAAAACCCCATCTAGAAGGTTCTAGTAGTTTTCAATTTCAGTTACTGCACTATTCTCTATTTCGAACTACCTATACTACCCTACATTGGTTCTGAAATTACCAACATATGTTAACTAACCCCAGCCCATTTTAACTTGGTCAAAGTGACCATGGTTAATTAACAAAGGCCCTAGCATTTTCAGCAATAATGAAACAACACTTCGATTAACAAAAACTTCCAAAAATCAAATTAAACCTGATTTTAATCCTAAATTAATCCCTAACAGTTCAAATTAAACTACTATTGGCAATTATCAATCAAACATGAAGTTAGGAAAACAAGTAAAAATTAATCAATCACACTAAGTCATGAACTTAAACTAACATCAATAAGAACAGAGAAGAAATCAAAAACTCAAACTACAAAACCTAGAGTACTGATTACTGCCAGAACAAGAAAAATAAAGCATAAAGAAAACATGAATGAATTAACAGAAACAAAGAAAAAACTATGTTTAAACTAATTTTAATAGAAAAGAAATAAAAGAAACTCACCTATGCAAGGATCGAACAGGACTGGACTTCGATTCGAGTCCCAAATGATGCTAAACGTTTGTTCTTTGCCAAGAACAAACTGAAGCATTATTTTGTGACTCAAATCAGTTTTTGGACTCAAGAAATTGGGAAGAAATCAACAAACTCGAACTTCTAGGGTTCTGCCATTCTACGATTTGAAATTCGAGAAACTCAGGTGATATTCGAAGGAAACCAGTTAGGGGTTTGGTGAGAGGGAGGTGAGGAGAGTCTGGGGTGTGATTTTGGGGAGGTTTGGGAGGTTGCGCTGCCGTGTACGGCGGAGGCGGCGTTAGGGTTTTGATTAGTCGAAGCATTTGGGTGAGATTTGAAGGAAACAGGTTTTGGATCTGTAATGAGGAGGATGAAAGGAAGCAGTGGTGTATTTTTTGGGTCATTTAGAGACTCGCGGCCGGCGGAGGTGATTTACGGCCGGCGGCGGACGGTGGGGGACGGCGGAGGACGGTGGTATGTATTAGGGGTGTTAGAGACGATGGTTTGGGGAGGGGGGTAGGGGCCTTCAGACAATTATATATTAAATAACCTCGTTAGTTCCGAACCGTTGGATTGATGAGAACCAACGGTCATGATTAAGAGGAGATGAAACGGTGTCGTTTTGAGTGATCTGGGGGCTGGAGCATTTGGACCGGGCATGGGCGTGATTTGGGCCTGATTTTGAGCGGATTTGGGGACTTGGGCTAGGATTTGAACGGGTTTTGGCTGGGTTGGCCCAAAACCGGGTCTTTTATTAAGACCCTTATTTTCCTTTTAACTTTCTTTTCTTTTTCTCATTCATTTCTTTTTTATATTTTTGTTAAATGCATAATTAAAAATAAAAAGACCTGATTTAACTCTAAAATTAAACTAATTAATTTTTTAAAATTAACTAAATCCTAATTTAAAAGAAAACTAAGTAAAACTGCAAAAGGACTATTTTTTGTGATTTTCTCTTATTTCTTGTAATGTTAATTAACTAGTAAACCTAAAAATATAAAAATGGGATCCTAAATGCAAATGTGCTATTTTTGTATTTTTTATGAATTATATCAATTAAAATGCATACAAAATGCAAACAAACACAAAATCATGCAATTAAATTCTAAAAATCAAATAATAAAAGAAAAATCCTAATTATGAGAAGTCTATAGGAATAATTTAAGCGAGGCAAAAATCACGTGCTCACATCTTGTGTCTGTTTTTGTTGGATTACAGAAAAGTAAACAAAGGGCCTCGTTTGTATCAGCAAACACCCTTGTTTGCTACGTCGATTGGGCTCAATGGATCGTCTGTTCCATATAACAAGACTGAAAAGTTGGATTTTTTGGAAAAGGGAGCAGAAAGTTGTGATTTTTTTGATGGGAATTGGGTTTGGGATGAAAGTTATCCATTGTATAAATCAAAGGATTGTAAGTTCTTGGATGAAGGCTTTCGTTGTTCTGAGAATGGTAGACCTGATAATTTTTATACTAAATGGCATTGGCAACCTAAAGATTGCAAAGACAGCAGCCGCCGACATATAATCCGGTTGGTTTGTTCTTGAAGAAAGACGATGGAGTTTGGGGCTGAGCAACTTGATTTTCTGTTAATATATTTCAATGTGTTTTCATGTATTTCATTGTATTCAGTGTCTTTTTTTTTCGTAATTCAATGTGTCTCGTTGTATTCCATGTATTTCATTGTATTCACTGTCTTTTTTTCTCATTGTATTTTAATGTATCCCGCTATATTCTATGTATTTTATTGTATTCAATGTCTCGCTATATGCCATGAATGTATTCATAAGTTTTTTTTAATTAATACAATTTATGTATTCAGATGTATTATATAATTTCTCTGAAGATTGCTATGTTTTTGGGGTATTTTTCGGTTGAGAATCTTTTTTATAACTGAAAATACAAAATTTATGTGTTATAATTGAGTTTGTTGAGTTATATTAGGAGTATATTATGTTAATTGATTCACTTTCCGTTTTAAAAACAGTGTAATCCCCTATTTCACGCCGTGAATACAGTCGAATACAATAATATGTCCAGCTGTAATCCCATATTTCACTCCATGAATACAGTCGAATACACTCGAATACAACAGCTAATTAGCTGGACTTCCCTGATTCACGCCTATTTTTGCTACTGTATTCATGAATACAATAGCTTAAATACATCAAATACATCTTATAACCACATAAAAGGTATCTATAATCCGTAATATAGCAAATGGTATCTATAGATGGCTAATTACTACTAAAAGATAGTGCTTTATGAAAATTTCTCTTTATTTAATCCATATGTATTGGACTTATATAATTAATTCAATTATATTAGCCCATAATATTTATTTGGACTAGTATATTTAAAATATATTCCAAATTATTTATTGAATTTAAATTCAATAAATTTTACATGCATACAAACATGGTCCCACGTTTCAACATAATTTTACAGCAGACACAGGCCGTGTGTTCAACTCTCACTATCATCTATTACCAAAGAAGAATTTCCACGTGCACAGAGAAGAATTTCCACGTGCTTGGAGAACAATTTCCACGTGCTTGGCTTCTGAAAGAATCAAGCTCGCTTGTGCAAATGGGCTACACGAAACTAACTCTTTTCATATGATTTATCTTAAACGTCAATGTATGTTTGCTAAATAGTTGTTAAAAATTTGTGCAGGTCATCAAAAAAATTTATCAGTTGTTCAAATGAATGGAAAAAGGGAACTGCAAATGCATTTGCTTTGACAGAGGTGTAGTAGCTTCTTTTGTTTTCTTATATAAAATAAAAATCTACTTTAGTGGGGGGTTGATAAAGGGCAACCAAGTGACTGACAGTAAAAATTAAATCCACACGTATTATGTTCGAGACCGACAATTGATAAGTAGAGGAGTTGATAAATTTCAAGACACAAACCATCAAATTCCTTGTTTGGCAGATCAAAAGTTCCTGGGTTAAAGACCAAACTACATTTAAAAAAATTTGAAAAACTTACATGAATTAAGGGCTCAATGCCTCAATCTAAGTCAGCAGAGTTACATAGTTAAGTTCTTTTTCCCCAATACATAGTTAAGTTCCAGTTGAGGAATTCTTACTCATTCATCTAAAATTGGATGATCTTGGGTAAAAAGCCACTTCTTAGGTCGGCTATTAGAGCTCTATATTTTAAATTTTATCGTTAAAGCAATCACTTATTAATGTAAAAATATAAGTCTGGACAAAAATATTCCTATCTAAAATACAGAACAACTCTAGGAACGATTATTGAATCGTTCCTAGATTTTGTACTAGTAAAAATTTAAAAACTAATAATTTTTCCTGAAGTTTATATGTAAAGATTAAAAATTGCTGAAATATAACGTAAATTCAAAAATTCATGAATCTAGGTTTTGCACTAGTAAAGGTTAAAAACCCAGTGAGTTTTCCTAAATTTTGGATTTTGTACTAGTAAATGTCCAAATTATTAAATTTTGAAAATTCCAGCATAGTTTACGGGGGATTTTACTTGTCAAAATTTCGAACTTCAGTAGCGATTACTATATTTATGTTCCGTATTTTTGTTGGGGCAAACACGTCAATAATCGGATCAGTGACTAATTTGCTATTACAATTTAAAATAGTAAAAATTGCACGAGGCGCCCTATTTGATCGCCCCCATTTAACCTACCCATTTTTTTTACAAGTTTAACTTGTACCTACTTTTTAAACAACTTCAGCCCCCTTTGTCCTCCTCCTTCTCCTCCTTCGTTTTCTTCTTCTTCTTTCTTCTGCTGCTGTTAGTGCTGCTATGAAACTTCAGTTCATGGGATGATTGCCATAAGTATGTTTATCAGATATTTTAAAAATAAATTATAAATAATTACGTAAGTTAGTAGACAATAATTTGTGAATATTTCCACGTACGGGAAGTTTAAGGTCATACTTAGTGATTCTTTTCATGATAATTCTGTTCTTTTCACGTTTATTGTTTCCAAAATTTATGATTTAGATACTGTTGGCAATCTGATTATTTTATAGTAGTAATACACTATGAAAGAATAAGGTAATTATTTATCTAGTATGTTCGAAAGCTTTTTCAAAAACTTCAGCTTATATAATACTGAAATTTTTACAAATGAACTAAATAACTTCAGCATCTATACTGGATATAGGAAGCTGGAAAAAAGCAGCTATATGTAAGCTACTTTGGAACCTTAGCAAAAAGAAAGACAAAATGTGGATACAATGGATGCACCTCTACTACAAAAGACACATGATTGCAGGCAATATCCCAAAGCAGGCATCATGGGTGGTCCAATATATACTGAAGGCAAAGAAGCAAGTGGAGGAAGCTGGGCTGACAGAAGAGGAGTTTATGCAGATGGACAACTTTTCAACCAAGGCAATGTATTTGAAGCTCAGAGGTGAATTTACTAAAGTTTCATGGAGGAGAATTACATGCAACAATGCAGGAATGCCTAAGTGGAAGTTTACACTGCTAATGGCTGCTCACAGAAGATTGTTAACACGAGATAGACTAAATAAATGGGGGTGTGTTGAGAGTACAGGGTGCATACTGTGTAAAACAACAGAAGAAACAATTGAGCATTTGTTCTTTAAATGTTCTTATTCAGCAAGGATATGGTGAACACTACTGCAGTGGCAAGGAATACAATGACAGGAGATGGAATGGGGACAAGAGTTAGAATGGGCTGCAAAGCATTACAATGGAAGGAACTCTACAGCAGAAGTATACAGAATGTCCCTAGCTGGTGCAGTCTATTGCATATGGCAAGAGAGGAACTCAAGGATACTCCGAGAGAAAGAGAGGAGCATTGAAGTAATTGTTAGACAACTTGTTCAAGAAATCCATGGTCGAGGTAGCATGATGCAATGGTTCAAGAACAAATTACTAGTTCTTTATTACTACCCTAATATCATGTAAATAGGAGAGTAGTTAGAAGACATAGCATTGAGAGATATAGTTTGAATCTGGGGATGATGTCCAAGATCAAACTAATATAATATTTTGTAAATATTACTTGGTAAATAAAAATGTTTAATTACAAAAAAAAAATTCAGCATCTTCTGCTGAAGTTTTTGAAAAAGCTTAATGACAAAACTAATTAATCCAGGACAAAAAAATTTCAGCTTATTTAGTGCTGAAGTTATTACAAATGAACTAAATAACTTCAGCATCTTCTGCTGAAGTTGTTGAAAAAGCTTTATGACAAAACTAATGAATCCAGGACAAAAAACTTCAGCTTATTTAGTGCTGAAGTTTTTACAAATGGACTAAATAACTTCAGCATCTTCTGCTGAAGTTTCTGAAAAAGCTTAACGACAAAACTAATGAATCCAGGACAAAAAGACTTTAGCTTATTTAGTGCTGAAGTTTTTACAACACAACAACAACAACCCAGTGTGGTCCCACAAATGGGGTCTGGGGATGGTAGGATGTACGCAGCCTTCCCCTACCCTGGAAGGGCAGAGAGACTGTTTCCGAGTGCTGAAGTTTTTACAAATGAACTAAATAACTTCAGCATCACAAAACTTCAGCTACTAGAATGCTTAAGTTCAGCAATTACAAATAAAAACTTCAGCAAAAAGAGAACAAAACTTTAGCACTAGAATGCTTAAGTTCAGCAATTACAAACAAAAACTTCAGCACACTTGGTTCAGCAATTTTTGCTACTTCAGGCCCGTCTACTAGAATGCTGAAGTATGCGTGATTGAATTTGCTACTTCAGGCCCGTATGCTGAAGTTACGCGAAAAAGTGGGTACGCTTGCAATTTTTTTTTTTTTGCAAAACGTACAAGTTAAAACGTGACCCAAAAAACAGGTATGGATGCAAATGCTCCTTTAAAATATAGGTAAACTCTAAAAGCTACACCAGAAAGTGGCCAACCCAGTTAATTTTTAGAGAATTTTTCATAAAGCACCATCTTTTAGGTCTAATTAGCCATTTATAGATACCTTTTGTTATATTACGTGTTATAGATACCTTTTATATTTTTATACAATGTATTTTATGTATTTAAGCTGTTGTATTCATTAATACAATAGAAAATATAGGCGTTAAAAAGGGAATTTCAGCTAAGTTTGATATGTATTTAACTGTATTCAAGCGGCATTAAAGTGAATACAGTAACGTATCTACGCAAAATGTGGAAGGTTAAACTAGTTAAAAATGGAAGGAAATCAAATCACACGATATTCTCCTAATTTAACTCAACCAACAAAAACTGCCATATTTTTACAGTTGAGCTTGGTACTGCACGAGTTTCTACCGTTGAGCTTGGTACTGCACGGGTCAACAAGGAGAGTTCTGACGTCAAGGAACTAAAAGAACAGGTTTCAAAATTGCCATATTTTTTGTTTATCAGTGAACTTATAGGCATGAACTGCTTTTCCCTTCTACAATGTAGATAACAAAAAGACAATTCTTTTCTTCAAAAGATGTAGTCTAGAAGAATTGCATTTGGATTTTAAGTTTTAGTTTTTCCCCTTCAACAGATTGCCGGTCTTAAGGCAGCCTTAGCAAGGAAGGAAGAAGAGCAAGGGCGCCGCCCAACTTCCAGATCAAGTACTCCAGAAAGAGTCAGAACAGGATCGTGCGGATCTTCTCTTTCTTCTAGTTGCCAGAGTATGGTAGACCTTTCAAGCCATCATAGCCAGAGCATGAATACAACTGAATATAATCATTTTTTAAATACAACTATTATTAATACATATGAATACAACTAAATTCAAACACATACAAGACATATTTTTCCGAAGATCTGATATGAATACAACTGAATATAACTAAAAACATGCTGCAAAAACTATTCGTATACATCAGAATACAATTAACAAAGCTGTATTATATGTAATTTTAATATGTATTGTCATGACGTATCCTTCTAATGTTTTTGTTAGCCTCCTGTTGCATAAAGTACAGCAGACTTTTGATAAGTTTTGCACTAATTACAGTTGATATTCTGCTGGTCTAAATATATGATGTATTCATCTATATGCTACTATTTCAGTTGTATGTAACTTAGTAATTCAGCATTATACATTTGATAATTCAGTTATATGTGCTCAAAACTTATATTTCTATTTTTAAATGTAGGTGGTACCATCAACTGAATATTTACATACAGTTAACGATGGTGGGAGGAATTACACAGTCTGCATGTTAGAGAAAAAATGTGTTTGTGGAAGGTTTCAAGTTGATGAATTGCCATGCCCACATGCTTGGGCTGTATTGAAGAGCAAGTTTCTAATGCCAGAAGAATATTGCTCTAACTATTACAAACCAAATACAATTGTAATGACATACGATGTGCCAGTGTACCCGCTACCGGACAGAAATGACTGGAATATACCAGATTATGTTGCAGAGGAGGTTGTACTACCACCCAAATGGAAAAGACCTCCTGGAAGGCCAAAGAAGAAGCGCGATAAAACTTTAAGTGAGTTGTTGCAGCCGAAAAATCAACATTCATGTAGCATATGTGGGCAGGGAGGACATAACAAGCGAGCGTGTAGAAATGCTCCACGTAATAAATAGTTAACATTCTGACATGTATTGTTGCTTCAACGATTTGTCAATACTTATGATGACATTGTCAAGTAATAAATTCTCATTGTCAAGAAATATATTCTGAAATGACTTTCGTGAATAGATTCTGAATACATATAGTTGCCTTAATGTGTTGGATACAATCGAATATAACCTTGTCCACATATATTTTGACAGTTTATTATAGACAGTGTCTGAGTTATATACATAACTAGTCAGAATTCATCGGAATATATCTATATACTCAGCTGTAATATAACAATTTCATTAAGTCTGAATTTATATTCTCTAACTAGACAATAACCTGTTTAATACATCTGAATTTATATTTTTTTTTCAAGTATTAACTGAATTTGAAAGATACATATTAAATTCAACATAGCTGAATACATAGAAATGACAACTGAATACAGAGAAATACATATGAACTATACAGTTGAGTAGAACTGAGTATTGATGAATACTAAAAAATACAACTGAATACAGCTGAAGTATTTTTATGAATAATACAGTTGAGTAGAACTGGATGTAGATGAATATAACAAAATACAAATGAATACAGCTGAATAATACACTTGAATACAACTAACTACTGCTGAATAAAACAGTTGAATACAACTGACTACAGCTGAATACAACTGAATACGTATAACCTGTTTAATACATCTGAATGTGTATTCTTTAATATGTATTAACTGACTGGAAAGATACATATAAATGAATGCTGCCGAATACCACTGAATGCAGGTGAATAATAGAGTTAAATACAACTGAATACACCTGAATTCAGAAAAATACATCTGAATTCTTTAATATAACCTACCATCAGAATACATAAAGTTTCCGACTTTGATATTTACATGTTTAATACCTAAAACCTGTTCAAGCAAAGTTACTTGGTATTAATACATACTTGAATCCTGTAAGATAAATATGAATACAAACTGAAGAATAAGCATGAATACTTATGAACAAACCAGTGAAACAACGATTGAAAAGTTGCAATTTTCATACACGAACACTGTCGATAAAGTGATAAGTTTTTCAAATTAAATACCATCTTCACCAAAATTCATACTCAAAACAGTATACATCTTCAAACTACATTCCAAAACTACATTAACCTAAAGCTACTCTAACACTATCTGCATCTTTGAATCTGACTCCGTGATTTGGCTAGCAATCTTTGAAGGTGTTTCATTCTCGCTTATGGCATCAGCATCTATCTTCCGCATAGCATAGTCCCAGAGAAGAGCACCATATCTTTGACGGAGTAGATTGGAATCAAATGTTGTTTGTGGAATCTCACCAAGAGTGCTCAGAAACTCTGCGTGTGCTGCAACATGCACCCCACAATCCCTAAAAAATAATTGATTGAAACAATTAAATCTAATTCATACAATTAGATTTGTATATAACATACAAGAATGATGATTGAATACTTACATGCTCCCAGCTTTCTGTTGAGGCAGATCTGATATGAAAAAAACTTCAAAGGGATCATACAGAGAAATACATATGAATAATACAGTTGAATACAATTGTCTATAGGTGAATAAAACAGTTGACTACAACTGACTACAGCTTAATAAAATAGTTGAATACAAGTGACTACATCTGATTAAAACAGTTGAATACAACTGAATATAGCTGAATACAGCTGAATAATATTGAATAATACAACTGACTACAGGTGATTAAAACAGTTGAATATGACTGTCTACAGCTGAATAAAGCTGAATAAAGCAGTTGAATACAGCTGACTACAGATGTATTCACTACAGTTGAATTCAACTGACTATAGCTGAATACAGCTGAATACAGAGAAATACATATGAATAATACAGTTGAGAACAACTGAATACAGCTGAAAGCAAGAAAAATACAGCTGAATAATACAGCAGAATACAGCTGAATAATACAGTAGAATACAGCTGAATAATACAGCAGTGATGGGAACCTTGAAAATCCTTAAAATACAACTATAAAAATACATCAGAATACATATACATACGTATAAATACAACTGAATACATTAATACCAAATAGTACAAAAATGTGAATTTGAATATATCTAAATAGATTTAAATACAACATACAATATTCAAGTAAGCACAACTCAGTTATTGACAAATGTGTATGTGTAAATAGTTCTGGATTGTTTTAATACTTATGAATACAACCAGATACATACGAATACAACATCATACATATAAAAATAACTTGAATAATTATGAATACATATAAGTTTCTTTGAATGCATATTGATACAATAGCAATTACCTTTTCGTGTCGTGTATCTGATATCTTTTTTGCATCAACTTCCTTAAAATTGACACATGAAGAATCATTCATAGGTTTTTTCCTCTTTGAAGCAACTGGATTTTTTGTTTCTTTTGAAGATTTCTTAACTTGGACTTCTTTCGATTTGTCATTGTGTAGTTTAGTTCTTCTCTCTGAAACTGTAGTTGCTGATAAACCTGCAAAATCCGACTCCGCTTGAGTTATTTGCAATGAGAAAGAGGGCCCATCAAAATTTAGAATTTTGGTGGGTATACCTCTGGTTATCATCTTGTGTGGCGTTGAACCCGACATTGGAGAGAAAAACCAAAGCTTCCCGGTGAGTAAACAATACCAATGGTTATTGCTTCAGAAACAAAGTAAAATCTGTATTAAAATTAGAGAAACAAAATAATGATATCAAAATCTATGAATTAAACCTACCAGGAGCACTTGTATCGGCTCTAAAACAATGATTTTAGAGAGATACGAAATGGGGAGAGATAATGGCGGAGACCTAGAGAATTTGGGTGGGAGAAGAGTTATGAATCGTGGGTTTGTGAGAGAAGAGAGTAAAGTATGCAAAAAGAGAGAGAGAGAACGTGGTTAGAGCAGATATACGGTGATTATGTGAGAGAAAAGATTAAAAAGGAGAGAGAAAAATATTATTTAGCATATCTTAAATGTAGGATGTAACTATAATTAGATATTTTGCTATAAAGAATAAAAGGTATCTATAGGATGTAATATTTTAAAATAATATTTATTTAAACTAAATAGGGTACTAAGGTTTTCTATAGGGTGTAAAATTTTCTAATTTTTACTTTAAAATTGACTGGGCCATTGAAGCTGGGCCTTCATGAAAAATTGGCCAGCCCACCCAATTTTTTCTCGGAAAATTACCAGCTATGTCCATTTATAAGTAGCTCATTACAAAAGTTGGCCAATTGATAAAATATAATTAATATTAGCCAAATTAGCCAATTAGCTATTTGTAGCAAAAAAAATATCAAATTTTTGCTTTGTTTTGAGTGGGTGTTATTAGAATATATTGGGCACAAATTAAGGAGCTTAAATCTCAGTTTTGGGATGATTTGGTGAAGTTTTGAGGTGGTTTGAATTGAAAATTCGAAGTAAAAGCTGAACAGAAAAAAAATGATATGTGTATCACACTGTGTATCATTTGTGTATCACATATGTATCATGTTTGTATCTATTGTGTATCACATGTATATCCATGTATACCTGTGTGTGAGATACATGCGTGATACATGTTTGATACATGTGCGCAGAAGACTTTTTTGAACTCGATTTAATTACGAATTTTGATACAAAACCAGTCCAAATCGCCTCCAATCTTCCTCAAATTTTGTATATTGACTTATCTATATATTTTCAATGAATTTCAACTATACCCATTGAAAAAGTTCCTTTTTTGATTAGATTTTTGGAATATTGTATAGATTTTTGTATTTCATCACCTTATTTGCTACCCCATTCATGAAATTTCCTTTCCGTCTTGTATCTAATGTTGCTAATCACGCTTAAAATATGAAAGGTGATTTTTGCATGTGATTCTTTGATAGAAAGAACCCTATTATTTGGTTTTTTAATTTTTATTGGCTAGTTTTGGTAAGTCTATGACTAATGGCTAGAGGTTGGTAAGTTAAAATTTATTTGGGACATTTGTGTAAGTTTCCCTTTTTTCTCATTGAAATAGGACTTCTGGTTAAAAGGCAGGAAAAGCCTGATTGTCTACCCCTGATTGTAGCAAAAAGGCCGGGCTCACAGCAGCACTAATCGCCCCAGATTTTTTTTTTCTTTTCTATTCCTTCTTGTTGTCTTTGTTGGGAATAAAAAAATAATATCCTACCCAGAAATAATATCCACGGTAAATAACAACAACACAAGAGAATAACAACGATACCAAATATTTTAACGGGATAAAATACAATACCCCAGTGGAGCAATATTACCACTATTATATTACAACTTAGTAGTGTCAAGAGGCTACTATAACTTCGAAAGAAATAACACTCTTTATTTTAAACACCTCACTATAATATTACTCTCACTTACTATTTATCTCACAGACTACAATCTGTGGATTACTCTCTCTACGCTCTATTGCGCTCTCTATGATTTTGGTGTGCTTTAAACTGAAACGAATCACTTCTTTTTATAGGCAAAGTTGCCGTCCAAGTTAGCCAATCAAATGCATTCATTTCATTGCAATTTGCAGATTTGCAAATTGTCGTCCATATTTGTTTTGTTTTTTTGGTTGCAGCTTGTTGCCAGCTTTCTCTTTTTCTTTATTTTTTTTTATTTATTTAACTGGGTTCTACAGTCCTCCCTTCTCATTTGTAATAATGAACAGACGTGATGTTTATATCACACGCACATACTCTCTCTCTCACACACACACAAAGAACATACACATGAATGAAAAAAATATTTAGTTATCCGTGGGCAAAGACAAGAAGCTTAAGTAAGAAACAAGCAGTTACGTCAATTCGCTAAGATTAAAGTTCAACAAAATTCATAGAATCGCAATTAGTAGAATACAGCAAAAAAGTTCCATACAAAAAAAAAGGGAGTTATATGATAATAATCTTCATAGAACTAAACTTAATTAAGCATGGAAGCACATCTTCATGGTGAAGGTCTAAATCTAACTCCAGGTAAGTGTCTAGAAACAAACTCTCGTGCTAATGTATGGAGCTCAAAGTTCTCTAGTTCTTGATCATCGAACGAATCACTTAAACCTGCAGTTATGTCAAATTGAGGATATTCCATATTATTACTTGAAGATGATATGCTTGAAGTAGTGCAGAAGATATCTGAAGATGATTGCAGCCCTGTTGGTGTAATTGGACTTTGTGGCTGTGGCCCTTGTCGCATAGGGAGGTGCTGTAAGGTAGAAAGGCGGGCTTGAACATATGCTAACTCAGCTTGCAAACTTACAACCTGCATATGTGTGTGAAATCAAACCACATTGGGAGTATTGAATAATATCGGGTGAAAAATCAAAAGAAAAAAAATATATGAATTTGTTTTCTACTTCAGATATTCATCAAGAAGGCCGCTACTGTTAGTCAATAAAGTACAATAGTTTCAAAGTTTAAAATTCTTACACTGATAACAACCTGTTAAAATCAATTAACAGCGTTAAGTCCTTTTCACTAATACACAGTGAAACGTGTAATTTTTTGTTTTACAATTAGTGTATTTAACTTTTTCATTATTTTCAGGTTATTAATCCTGCTTTTTATAGACTATATGAGTTTAACCTTTATGCACTCGTATATAAAATAAAACTTCACACTAATAAATCACCTAAAAGATAAATATAATTAATTAATTGTTCATAAAAAGTGAGACTAGTAATTTCAAAAATAAAACTTATTACCTATGTTATAATATATTAAAATAAAATAATAATATAAAAATTCTTTACACTGACAATATATATACACGTTAAATCCAAACAATATACTATATGAAACATTAAGTGTGTCTTTTTAAATATTTTACTTCTTGTTTTCTTAGGTTTCAGTACTGACTGAAGTCTCAAGTCTACAACAAACAAATTAATATAAATCCTTATGGTTGATAATCCCTCGTATAATTTTTATGAAAATCGATCGTACTATATCTGTCAGGTTTCCACCCGCCATGGACGGCAAAACCCACTTTAATGTATTATGTTCTCTTAATAATTTTTTGTAACAAGAGGTAACGACAATTCGTGGCGTATAGAAAGTTAATGTCAGCAAGCTTAATTATGTTCTTGGAAGTGCGAACACATTTGTGTTATCTCCTATAATGGATAGAATTGCAAGTAACATAGAAGTACTTGTTTTCCTACCTAATTAAATAGCTTTGTGCTTATCTGCCCAATAATAGACACTTCGTTGTGTATTTTATTCCTGAGCATTGGAATCTTCCCACGAATTTTGAATGCTTAACTAATTTGTTCAACAAAAGATTTTTTAGCATCAAATATACTACTTAAATGGTAAAATATTACTCACTATGTTTCATTTTAGGTGAAGGTGCTTAATTGGGCAAAGAGTTTAAGAAAGAAAAAAAATAGAATTTCTAATTTTACACATATCATGATATTTATGTAACTATAAAATCATATCATGACTAAAAACTAAAAAGAAAATTTAAAGTTGGATTCTTTTTATAAATATAAAAAAGGTAAAATTGAAAGATGTCACATTAAATGAAATGCACGGACTAATATTCATTTGCATCTGAATTTGCCATATTAACACTTTATAACGCATAGTATTTAGCACCTTTGTTAGTTCCACCATAAACAGGTAAGAAAACAAAGTAAGGAAGAAAGTCAAATTATTGAACAATGGGAATATATCTCGAGCTGCTAAAGTTTGTTAGGGTTACTTATTACTCCCGCCAAGCAAGACAAAATATTTCAAAGTCCACATCCATCAACTATTCTATGCAAAGTCACTCTCTATCTTGTGAAGGAACAGCGCAAGTTAGATTCAATTTTAAGGGATTTAAATTATATACACTCTAAAGTTTCTTATACTAAGAGCCCGTTTGGCTAAGTTGATTTAGAGTAGCTGATAAGTATTAGGTGCTGAAAAGCACTTTTAAGTGCTGAAGCTGATTTAATAAATAAGCAGTTACACGTTTAGATAAAAGTGCTGAAATTTATAATATGCAGCTAAAGAATTGGGTGTACGAAGAGTTTTGTTTTAAAAAGAAATATTTTAAGGATAGAATAATAAATATTTTGGTCAAACTTAAAGTGCTTATAAGCTGAAATTTGATAAGTTGGGGGAGACCAACTTATGACTATTGGCTTATAAGCACTTAACTTATAAGCACTTTTAATTTTACCAAACGCGTAGATAAGCCAAAAAAGTAGTGCTTATGAGCCAGTTTGACCAGCTTATAAGCTTAGCCAAACACCCTCTAACAAGGAAACTTAAGTGATTATAACATATTATTCTAAGTTATCATCATATCAATTTTACTATGAAAAATTATTTGTTAGTAGGTTCGATTAAATTTGATAGTATAAAACACTTATACATTGTTAGTACATAAAACCTTACACTCAATTTTAAAAAGGATTTATGTTATTTACATCAATAATATAATGAACTTTTTTACACCATCAATGTAATTTAACATATTATAACAGATTGCATACCATTAAATTAATCTATATAACAAATTAATGCTATTAAATAGAGTTAGTTCCCTGCTATTATCTTTCAAATGACCTGATTATGTAAATAATTTTATATTGTCAATGTAAAAAACTTACAATCTACTAAAATTTTCAAATTCAGATATCGTAATAATTTTAGGAGCCTTGTAATCTGGCGGGGAGGAGAAGTGCATACTAATGAATTTATGTACAACATAACATGTTACTGTGATAATAAATTAACTATTAGGGGTCGTTTGGTAGGAGGTATTGGAAAAAATAATGCCAGTATTAGCTCTATGCATTACTAATACCTTGTTTGGTACATTTTTTCAACCTATGTATAACTAATACTTGTATTAGTTATACATCATACTTGGTATTATCCTATGTATAAGTAATGCATAGGAAACAATGTCATTAGTAATACCAAGGCTATTAATGCATGCATTAGTATGGGTAAAGACAAAATTGTCCTTAATGTCCCTTAAAGCTAGAGAATATGGAGGGCATTTTTGTAAACAACTATTTTTTTAAAAAATTATGCAATGCATTATAATTTTAATACACCACACCAAACAGTAAATAAGAAATAATATATGCATAACTAATACTTGCCTTACTAATACACCTTATTCCGCACTATTCTTATACACCATACCAAACGACCCCTTACGCATTTTATTACTCCTATTTGTTAGCAACTTGTCAATGAGCAGTAACAACAAAGACTTTCAAAGTACTGTAAGAAAAGACTCGAACCATTTTGAACACATAGACAGTTGAGGGTTCTATCATATAGTTTTCTACTATGATCCTTTTGACAATATTAGATTTTGAATTATTGACTATCCTAAAGTTTCAAGAAAAATGCAAGCCACAACAAAGAACAGAAGTAAGTTTACCTAACCCCACCTTGATATATCTTGAAATAATTTCAGAAATTTTAGCTTATACTTTTGGATACTCTTTGATGCTATTAGAATACCGGCTGTTGATAAATCTAGTAATCTTTTAAGAAATTTGAACCAATAAAAAAAAGGATCATTAAAAACCCAAATTATGTGGCAACCCTAATCCAATAATTTGATTTCTCTTTTTATCCCCTCTTCTTTAAAGAGCTCTACATAAGTCAATCTTAAGTTTTCAACCCTGGAGCACATCTCATCAACTTCAGCATACAAGTCATCACACTATATGAACTTAAACAGAAATACGAATTCTTTTTAGTAAGATTATTGAAAAGCAAGAAACCAATCAAAAATCAGTCAATAAGTTTAAAATGAAGTAATGTTACTATATCTATATATTACCAAGAAAAAAACCCAAAAAGTTCATACCTGTTGCTGAAGAGTAAAGATGTGAGCAACACAACCATAGATAGGGTCTCTAACTCTAGCAAGAGCCTCATAGCAAAGTGTAACGACAGCATCCAGACGTTTATGTGCTGGAATTCTGAGCAGCAATTTAGAGGCATTGCTTGCTCCAAACACCTTATGTACAGCAGCAAAATGAGCAGTGCCTTGATCAGAATCAAAATATGGTGCAAATATGCATCCCCTCACACATTTTCTTCTAAGAAACTTGCATGCACCACAAGGCCCACCACCTCCTGCACCTACAACATTATTATTATTGTTGTTATCGTTATTATATTGACGATCAGCACTACCACAGCCACCGTTCATATTTTCTCTCTCTTTCTCTCCCTCTCTATATATGTGTGTGATCTTTTTGAGCTTTGTGGAGTCTTGGAAAATTGGAAGCTGAAGCAGAAGCAGAAAGAGAGCTAAAGATATGGAGAGAGATGGGTATTTATTTAAAAAGAATATAGACTAAGAATAAATAAAATGGACACCTAGCTACTGTTTGTTACTACTAGTATTAATTTAATTCAACTCTTTCATTTAAATTATTTGTGGAAGCTTTGGTGGTGGGTCAGTTGATAGACCTGCCAAGAGAGTAAATCTCACCATACATATTTTAGGATAACAGGAGTTTTAATCCCATAAATTGATCAGATTATTTAAATATAAATTAGATATACTATTTATAGAAAAAAAAGAGATTAGTAACCCATAAAGTAAGATATTTTATTTGTTACAATAAATAAGAAACACAGAATAACACTGTCTCCGTCCTAACTTAATTTACGTGATCGAGTTTGATTGGACATGAAATTTAGAAAAGAAACTTTTGAAATATGGAATATATAAACTCTTTAAATTATTTGAGTAATATATGCTTCTTTCGTTCCAATTTATATTCTGCTCCAAAAAGAATAAATTATAACTTTAAACATTCTTATTTATCCTTAATAAGATGATGATAAATATTTTTGTCTTGTTTTAGAAATAAATTTTAAAACTAATATTTTCTTTCATAAACGGCATATATATCAAGTTAGTATGCATAACATAAAATATAAATCTATATAAAAGGTAATAGAAAATTTATATGTTCTTTAGGGGTGGAGCTAGGGGGTGCATATTGGTGTAAACTTCTAAGCCAAGGCGAAGAGAGAAGCAAAAAGGAGGAAAACAAGCTGCAGCTTGCGTGAAGCAAACATACATGCGGTGGAGGGGACAGTAATAGCTCCCTATTTTCTTTTCCTGGTTTCTTTCTTTCAGAAAGATTTCTTCAATCAACCACTGTGTGTGTTTACACCCCCACGTGCGAGTCCCGTGGGAAATAAATCCCATCATTCCATCAATCATACCTTTACTCCCTCTTTCACACCCTCTTGCCCAACTTCCTTCTCTCTTGTCATTTCTATCCTATCACATCACACACACACACACACTCCAGTCTCCAGACCAGTATTACTACACTGTCTGAAAATAAAGGAGGAGACTGCTTGTGTGTAATTACTCTTTTGATTTCGTAGACTATATTAGTACCTCATATGACACCTTATTTTATTTTATTTTTATTTTTTATAATTGAGAAAGTATCTAGGATCAATGGCGGAGCTATGTTCAAACAAAGAAATTCAATTTAACTTTAAATTTATTGAAAAAGGCGTTCAAGAAATATTCAAGGTTACACGTCTGATAGACTAATTGGCCAAGCTTCTCAAGAGGTCAAAATCATTTTTTTTTCCTAACTTGAGGTGTTTGGCCAAGTTTTTTTGGGGAAAAAAAGTACCTTTGGAAAGAAGCAGAAGCAGTTTCTCAGAAGCAGAAAAAAGTTGCTTCTTCCCAAAAGCAGATGCAGAAGCAGAAGCAGTTTTGACTTTTCTTCTTACCTAAAATACCCTTAACAAAATATAGTATATACCAAAATAACCATTAAACCATATACTTAGGATATTAATGTATAAGTATTTCTTCTTATTTTAGGATAGCTTTCTAATATATAGTGACGTTTAGGGGTAAATGCTTTTATATTTGTTGAATGAATTTTAATATATTTAACTTATATTAAAAGAATTAAGTACTTTTTAATTTTATTTTCATATTTTACTTAAATAAAATGAAAAGATTTAATTATTGCCTGTAATAACAAATTTTTGAGATTTTTTTAATTACTTATACTATTAACTATTAAGTACATCTATTCATGTCCTTATTCGTAATTTGATACTTAAAAACACTTTTTGAAAAGCTTGGCCAAATACAAATTATTGCTCAAAAGTGCTTTTCACAGTGACTAGCGAAACACAAACTGTTTCTCTCCAAAAGTATTTTTTTCAAAAACACTTTTGAAAAAAGCACTTCTCAAAATAGCTGATTTCTCCAACTTGGCCAAACATGCTATGAATCCTAGTAGTGATATTCTTGCATTTTTTATCCCTTTACTAGGATTTGGATGTTGTCACTCACGTACGGTTTGAAACTTGGTGGATGATAAATTCATCTCTCTATCATTCTTCATATAAATATTATATTTTTTGTGGTAGAGTTTTTAAGCCATAATGTACGTCTAACCTATACATTACGTGCTACAATCTTACTCCTAGATCAAAGCACACGAGCTACTCCCCTGGATGACATTTATGTTGTATATTAAACAAAGTTGTAAGGTTCTAAACTATAACGATCCAAAATCCATCTAGTCATGATGACACGTAAATCAACCCGCTAGGTAAGCCAAATCATATTCAACACAACTCAAATGAGAATAAGAGCTTAAAATGACTGAACGTCCATAAAAAATCCCCAGGATTGGTAGTATAAGTCATGAGTCGCGAAGACTTAGATTTATAAATCTGGTATGAAATTATACAACATTTGTTCGGAATGTACATAAAAAGAATTTGAATATAAAACTATCAAGACAAGTTGTAGCCATATCTAGAGGTAGGTACATCTTTAATGCCAGCTCCCGTCATTCACACCATCATCAGCTCCAAGATCTGCACGCAAGGTACAGAGGTATAGTATGAGCACAACCGACCCCATATACTCAATAAGTAACAAACCTAACCTCAGGTTGAAAGTAGTGACGAGCTCGAAAGATGGTCGGAGTCCAACACTAATAGTCAATAATAACCCATAATAATATAATTAAGAGAGTGAAAATAATAATTCAAAAGATATTATGCTCAGCTCATTCACAATTACGGGAAAGTAGACATGCTTTTCTAGTACAACAATCAAGGTCCAAATCTTACCACTGAAAACAACTAAACATGAGATTATCCAAAAGAACGGTGTTTTCCAATTCACAACATCAGATATGACTTTTCGTTTACCAGTTAACATGAGAAGACACGTCTCTATGCCTACATGTCAATATACACGTCAAGTCATCAAAAGTCATATTACCGTTTAGCATGAGGAAAATACACTCTATGGCTACATATCAATGTACATGACAAGTAAATATTTCACAGTCCTATCATCAAGTACACTCACTCTCAGCACACTCAAGGTTCCTGGTTCAAATACCCCACTTTATCACGGTCAAATGCCCTACTTCATCACACACACAATCATTCAGCACTGTAGGGGTGTCTAGCTCAAAAGCCCCTCACCAAAGCACGTGTATATGTCACTGTGCATGCGCCCACTGCTGGCATGTCAGACTCCAGAAGGGCGGATCCTGCCCAAGCGCTAATCAAAAGCCAATATGGCTTGCTGCGGCGGGCAACCCCATCCAAATAACAATCCTGTTATGGCATGCAAACCGATCCAAATATCAATTCTGTTGCGGCGTGCAACCCGATTCAAATCCCATTAAAAACACAGCTCTACAGCCCACACTAGTCATCGATCTGTTCAAGTCTCAATGGCTCACATCTCATGAAACATAATTCAATTATACAACACGAAGTATCACAATGTGCCACAAAGACAACTCAAACTCGTGTCACGTACAAGGACACTAACAACATGAGAGACAACATATCAAATTGCAAGGAAACAAAAATATTACATGCAGATATAACTAACATGACTGAACAGTATGACCACGGCTAAGGCAAATAGCTCAAATGGCGGACATAGCCCTATCATGTCTCAATAAATAAGCAAATAGCCTAGATATGATTCTTAGCATGAACAATAGCTCACGTAGTCATACAAATGGAGTGAACATGATATCAAGGAAGCATGATTGTTAAAACAGGCATATAGCAGCCTAAGAACTACTCGGATCATGAACAACCTGGTGCACACACACACACACCCGTCACCTAGCACGTGTGTCACTCCCAACCTATCTCAAATATCATAGTTCTCAAGGATAATTACCCTCAAATCCAAGTTTAGATATGTTACTTACCTCGAAAAAGCCAAATGAAATACCGAGTAAGCCAAAGAATACTCTAAAAATACCATCCCGCGTGAATCAACCTTTGAATGACTCGAGACTAGCCAAAAGCAACTCAAAAATATCAAATAATGCCATAGGATATAAACCCAAGCGATAAAAGTGAATAAGGGACCGCACCTCGGAACCCGACAAAACATACAGATTCTGATAGCCTATTCGAATAAAAGTCCAACCATACTAAATTTCATTCAATTCTGACTCCGAATCGATGTTTAAAAACCAAATTGTCTCTTTAGAAAAGTTTTTGATAAAAAGCCACAATTCTCAAATCAAAATATGGATTAATTCACATATGAACTAGTGTAACTATGTTAAAATACTAAAATTAAGGTTAGATATTAATCCCCTGAAAATACGAGAAGAACGCCATGAAAGTCACCTAAATCGGAGCTCTAGAACACAAGATATGCTCAAAATACCAATTGAATGCAGTCTGATTTTTTTATACACGTGAATTTCCACTTTTGCGCCAAAAATGCCGCACCTGCGGTTTTCTATCTGTCATTTCCGCTTTTGCGGACCATTTTTCGTATCTGCAGGGTCGTAGATGCGGACCCCAATTTGAATTTGTGAAGCACCAACAACAACTAATAACTTCTTCGACACTAAAATGAGCATAACTCCCTCATACAATGTCTAGATTAAACGATTCTTTTTGCTATGACTCCGTAATTATGATATGGATATAATGCTTCAATCAAAGCAAAATTTGGAGCTCATTTGCTTAATGTGGCACCGTTTACGCTTGAATAAATGACGTCGAAACATACAAAACGAGCGCAACACAACCTAAACCTATCCCGAACTCACTCGAGCCTCTCGGACCCCGTCCAAACATACCAATAAGTCCCAAAACATAATAGGGACCTGCTCGAGGCTTCAAATCCCTCATAGAAATATCAAAACCATGAATTGCACCTCAAATCAAATTTAATGAACTTTCAACTTCAAGAACTCGTGTCAAAACATATCAAATCAACTCGTAATGACCTCAAATTTTGCACACAAGTCCCGACTGACATTACGAACCTATTCCAAGCCTCAGAACAACAATGCGAGTCCACTAATATCGAAGTTAACTCCCGGTGAAACTTATGAACTTTCAAACCTTTGAATTGCCAACTTTCGCCGATTATAGCCAAAACCTTCTAGAAACGTCCAAATGCAAATCCGGGCATATGCTCAAGTCTAAAATCACCATCCGGACCTAACAGAACATAAAAACTTCGATCAGGACAAATACACATAAATCAAACTCGGTCAACTCTTCCAACTTGAAGATTCTAAAATGAAAATCATTTATCCAAATCAATCCCGTATCACTCGAAAACCAAAATTCCATGCACACAAGTCGTAATATAGCATATGAAGCCACTCAAAACCTCAAATACCGAACGGAATGCTAATGTTTACAACGACCAACCGGGTCGTTACATAAACGTTTTTTTTACGTTAACTATGGTATGCAATTTTTGGTGGAAGTAATTGAAACTTCTATATCTTTCATAAATAGATACTTTTTAGTTCAGTTCCTTCTGATCTGTATAATTAAAATTTTCAAATATAATCACGTAAAATGATACTCTAAAAGGTAAGGTCGCGAGAATTGTGATCTTGGAGTTCCCTCATGAAGAAAATAATCAGTTTATGACTTGACTAAAAGATGGGATATAATCGAAGTGATTGATTGAAGTGCCGAAGGGTGGCTATGATGGACCCTTTGTCCACTCTTGAAATTAGTGATTTCTATTTTAATTCGACTTATCAGTTCCTAAAAAGGGTTATTTTCCTACTTCTTAAAGCAACCAAGACTACACATTTGTTTTATTTTTAGTTTCTACTTTAGGGAACTACTTTGTCATTATCAAAGACAATCGCACTTGGAGAATATAAGTTTTGGATTGCAAGCTTCATCATAGTAAAATTGCTTTTGGTGATGCAAAATAATGGCGTAAAAGCAATTGCAAAAATAAGCTCAAATTCTATCGGGATCGTGATAACGTTTAATCCAACCCAATGGACAGGCCAACCAGTATTAACATAATAATTCAACCAAAGATTATCTAATAAATAAGTAAATTAAAAAGCAAATTTTTTAATACAATCTACCCCAAAAATTGATGATACGAGTCAAGATCGACTAAAATTAAGAATACGACGTTGATCCGAAGAAATTACATCATCGGTTTGGGATACACATAAATAGAAATATAAGTGCTATACTACCATCAAAAAAATTGTTGCTTGCAATTGGTACGCTGGTACATCTCCAATGCTAGCCCTCAGCTTCCACAATAGCTCAGCTCCAAAATATGCGCACATAAGGTGCAGAAGTGTAGTATGAGTTGTACGCGGTGAAATCAGAGGGCCCGATTTCCCGCCATTAAGCCATCTCGGGGAGGTACCTCGAGACCCCGAGGACATGAAGGCACAACTGAGCCCTCTCCTTCGGGGCTTGTCAAGGCCCGATTCGAGGCCGAGATAAAGATAAAGAGGGGAAGCCCCCAAGACAGCGGTTGAGTCTGACAGGGCCGGCCTATCCATAGCCCACGCCGAGGCGTCGCGTCAAGCCATCACATCTCCATATTTTTTAAATTAAATATACATGTATTCGTAACTGAGTTCCTCTCCTATATAAAGGGGACTCGCTTCACCTTGTAAAGGACTGATGTTGCTCCATTTCTCCACAAGTACAATAATCTCTCTCTCTCTCTCTCTCTCTCTCTCTCTCTCTCTCTCTCTCTCTTCTACTAAAACTTATTGGCTCTCACTGATACTGAGGATACTTCGATGTCCTTTGTCTTTATACGTGTTCTTCATCTTTTTATGTGTTCTTCATCGTATAACTTAGCTTCGGCTATAAAGAGCTTTATTTGATTATATCTCTAACCGTTATATCATCTTTGGCTACCCCCGATTATCCCCGATAGCTCGAGTTCGACCTCGAAGTCGACCCCGAAGTCCTCATCGGCCAGGCTCGTATCCGGGCAGCAGGCCCTTCGGTTCGACCCTTATCTCGTTTTAGTTCGCGCTCCATCATTAAAATTCATAATACTAGCATCGTCTGCTCTAACAACTAGCTCGGGAATAGATCACGTATTTTTAGAGTCCCATTTTACAAATTCAATTATCGTTACCATTTTCACGGTAAACAGTTTGGCGCCCACCGTGGGGCTAAAAATAATAGTGATTATTTTCTTGCTAGTTTCGTCACATAAACACACATTATCTTTTACACGTTTCTTGTCCAAGATCCTTTGATTTCAGGTTAAAATGTCTGGCTCGATAAACGGAATCGAGAACGACAACCTCAAAAACCATGAGGAAAATAGCGTGGCTGTCCCGGCCGCTGGAGCACCTCCACAGAATCCTGACATCACGGCCGGACCGATTCTAGCGGACGCAGATTCGCAGGATGCACGTCAAGTCGACGAAGCCTCGCGCACCGGCGGTAGCATACAACATATCGACCAACAGGAAGCTAAAAAAAACCCCGGCCCGGGAAGAACAGGAAATTAGTCTTCATGTTATTTTTGAAATGTTGCAGGCACAGCGGTTGGCTATCGCTCAGCTTCAAAGTCACCCGGAGACTCCCAGCGCAGTAGCGCCGGAAACATCTCCCTACGCCGAAGAGTACCCGAGAGATCAAGCAACAACGGATCGGTAACCGATCCCGCCGCAGCAAGGATGCTTGGAGATCTCTTCGAAAGGATTGAGTCAGGTTCGTGGAAGTTCATACAGCAATCGTCTCCCGAGGAAGCGATCCCAGAACTCGCTTCACGGAAACCCGGAACGCCGAAACTCCCCAGGTGCGATAGGACTTTGGATCCCTGCGAGCGCACCACCACTTACACGCGCTCGTTCAAAGGTAGCGACCTTCAAGGTGATGAGCACGAGTCCGTCTCGTTGAGGAAGTTCGAGGGAGCACTCCCGAAAGAAACCATGATGCAGCGCCGCAGCCTGGCACCTGGCCTCGCAAACTCGCCTAGCACATCAGCAGATCCCTCCGCGGGAGCACACACCGACCTCGTTAGAGTGGCGACGAAAGAGCTCGACACATCTGGGGCCAGACAAAGAGAGAGTGAAGCACCACGGGAAGTCGCACCTCATTACCTGAGGGAACGAATGAGGTCACTCCCGATTTCGGATAATTGGGCAACACATGCTTTCACCCGAAGCTCAAACGAAGCATGCCCGACGACTCCAGGACATTTCAGATGAAGCCTAACCATATACCCAGCCGAGACCTGGCCGGATACCCGCTCCCGGCACCAGCCACGGAGCAGGGCCGTGGATAACCGCCCGGGAACTTCCTCGGGCTCGGTACGTCCAAGCAGACTCCCAACGAAGAAACTAATACCAAACAGGGAGGAGCGGCATAAGATGCAACCTACCTTGCAACGATAGAGAAATAGCCCGAGGACAACACCCTCGAGGAATCTCCAGTAGGACCAGGTTCAACAAGGCACGGCCGGTAGGGGAAAAACATGTGCTCGTAAATTCAGGTGGTTTAATCACGTACAAACAACGGTGCCGAACCAAAGTCAATATGGCGGTCCGGGCTAACGGATCAAATCATTCCCGCATCCCGAATCCCTGGCGAATTCCTGATGACGAATCGCCACAAAGACCATCCTCTTAACACGGCTCGTATGAGCTCGGGCCAGGACGTCGAGCTCTGTACCATCGAAGGAGGCACAAAGCACAGACGTCTTATTCAGACGACCGCCAGCACACCACCGGGAGACAGCGTCGGCCCCGTTTTGCCAAAACCAAGGAACTCCTCGCAAAGGGCAGAACTAAAATAAGTCGACAGAAAGCAATACGCAACGAGAGGAAATCCTTCACCATATGACGCATCGCCGGCATCAACTCCCCCACCCTCGGAAGGATCGGAGGGTAAGAAAACCACGTCGTCGACCAAGCCTGGTTGAACATAGTAGAAGGCTGTATTAGGGCTCGCGCCCCGGAATGGAAGAAACATCCCGAACCTCGAAAGGTTACCACACATCCCGCAGTGAGGAAGAACTACTTCACTCCTTCGTTATTTTTTCGCTAACCTGTATGCAAACAATCAGCCGGGGCATTCGGAAGTTTTAACTCCACCCGGAGATCAAAGGCCTTGACAGGGCCCACCGTGCTCTCTTCCCTCGATCGGACTTCAGACCCAAAGAGGGTCCCGCCAGCAAGATTATTAGCGGAGCAGCGTACCCCCGAAGAGGGTCCCGCCAGCAAGATTATTAGCAGAGCAGCATACTCTCAAAGAGGGTCCTGCCATCAGCATCCGACAAAATCCCAGGCCTTCTTCAACTATCGGACGACGAGCGATGATCTTCTCTTAAGGGCACCATCCCCTTGGAAGGACCAGGGGACGGCAGACCAAACCCCAATCGGGAATCGTGTACCGAATCAAATGGTCCGAGAAGCCGTGCCCGTGTGGGCCGAGCGGCATAACGATGAATCAATGTATGTCTACGCCAAGCAATAAAAGGATATATTTTCAACATCTTATCCTCCGAATGAGGGTATCTTAAGTATATCCCCGACAGGGGCCTCTCCACCAAACGCGTCCCGAGATACTCGGAGATTTAGCATCAGCAATTCAACATCCGCACGATCCCAGGGTCGGAACTCCGGGCTCATAAAGCCCCTGCAATGCAGCTTCGAGTTCACAAGAAGCGGTCTTCACGCTTAAATAACTTGATGACTCGGAGACTGACGACAATCGCCATACACTGGAAAATCTAAAACTGTAAGATCCTTAGCGGGCAGACTCGGCATAACCAGGACCATGCTACATCACCAAAAAAAAACTGTAAGACCTCAATAGGCATGACAAACTGTAAGACCTCAATAGGCATGACAAACTGTAAGACCTCAACAGGCATGAAAATCCCGAAGTTTAGGCTATACGTCGCATTTGTAAGAATCCCGAAAGCGCATACCCTCGATGCAGACGCCTAAACTGTCACTCGGGATCAAAAATGGCTACGGCCAAACGCACATCACTACGGTCAAAACGACTGATACAGCCAAAATAACGCAACTCGGGGACGCCCGACCATCGCTAAACAAAAATCGCAGGCCACTACTCCGAATATACTTTGGAAAGAACCGATTAAAATAGGCTTCCCTCAAACAGGCAAACAACAGGCTATGAACCTTCCGAGGTGCTCGAACATCGCCGATAACGACTTGAAATCGAGGTTCTCCGGAATCGACGACGGGTCAGGCAAAATTATTCAAAAAGACCTTAACGAGTGGAAAACAAAGCCTACAAAAAAGCCCACGGGCAAAAACAGCATAAGAGCCATTGTCGCCAACTAAGCAAGCCTACGGGCCACACATCAAAAGGTCTCTACGACCGAACAGCGTAAGAGCCATTGTCGCCAGCCAAAAATTGACAACTTGAGGATTAAAGTGAGCTCGAATCGTAACCCGATTCGGAGACCGGATCCAAAATAGTTAGCTAAGCAAGCCTACGGGCCACATATTAACCGGTCTCTACGACCGAACAGCAAAGGCCATCGCCGTCCGCCCATGTAGGCAGAAAAAAATGCTTAAGGGTCAATTACAGCTCGAATCGCAATGCGATTCGGAGACTGGACCTGAAATAGCTAAACTATAATATGCCTAAGGGCATGGCATAAATGCCACCATCAGCGAAGCTCCCGGGCCACGCACCTGTAAGGTCACTTCAACCCGAAACACAAAATGCCATCGCCATCCGCCTATGTAGGCAGAAAAGAACTTGAGGGTCAATTACAGCTCGAATCGCAACGCCACTCGGAGACTGGACCCAAAACAGTTAAATTACAACTATGCCTAAGGGCACGGCATAAATGCCACTATCGCCGGCCGAGCAAGTCTCCGGGCCACGCGCTTGTAAGAACACTTCGGCCCGAAGCATAAAAGGCCATCATCACCCGCCCATGCGGGCAGGAAAAAGCTTGAGGGTCTATTGAAGCTCGAGTCACAATTCGGCTCGGGGACTGGACCCAAAATAGTCGAAACGAAAAATGCCCAAGGGAAAGAAACAAAAACAAATACTACCTGCCAGCGCGGGCATAGAAGATTCAAAGGCAAGAGGGCTCGAGTTGAAGATCGACTCGGAGACTGAGCCTAAACAGCCGGGCCAAACGTGGAGGCCCCGGCACCTGCTTGCACCAAGGATCGCATGTAAGAGCCCCCGGGCCTGCCCGATCAGTTCCGGACCTACGAGAATCCCGCCAAACACCGCCCTGCCCGGTCGAAAGCAATAGCAGAAAAAAGGTACAGAAGAAATAAAGTTTCAAGTTTCTTCCTATATATTATATACGCAAAAAAGGCGCGTTCTCCATCTACAGGCATACTCTACATATATCAGAAACAAAAGCGACAAAACGGCAAAATCTACGCTCCACACTGAAGGGCTACAGCTTGTCAAGTTTGCCCTCCGTGACGTCAGCGAGAAGTGACTGAGCGTCGCGCTCATCCGCCCTTGCTTGAGCTAATTCTTCCGAGAGAACGAAGCGCCGTGCACCGACCTCCTCGAGTACCTCTCTCCGAGATCTGCAACGGACATATGTCTCGATCTTCTTCTCCCGGTCGAGAGCTCGCTTCAGCTCGCCTTGAGCATCCGCAGCGTCCTTCATACGAATCGCCATCTCCTGATCAACATTGGTTCGACTTAGCATCGCCTTAGCCCGGGCGTCAATTATCTCACCCCTGGTCTTCGAAAGTTCAGATTCGAATTTCTCGATCATATCTGCTTAGACTTTGGCATCATCTCGAGCCAAGCGGAGTTGGACTTCGAGAGCAGGGACCTTGGCCAAAGTGCTCGCCTCCTCTAAAGCATAAGCTCGCACCTGAGCCCTTAGCTCACCACAAGCAGTTCTGGCGCGGTCGATATTACCCTTAAGGTACTCCGTAGCCTCCGCCTTTTTCTGCAGCTGATATAGCAAAAAGGATCGTCAAATTAAAGAGGCCGAGGAAAGCAAAGCTTGAACCACAAAAGGTTACCTGCTCCATCAAATAGCTCTCACAATTCGAGCTCCGCTTGACCCCTTGACGGACCAGCTCAGACGTAAGCCTATCACAGGCCTACATAAGGAAAACTCGATGACGGGTGAAAGATGCGGAATACAGAGAAACTGCGCCTAAACTCACCACGAAGTGAAGCCGACGGACTTCCTCGAAGTCGGAACATACTCCTATTGATCCTGACTCTTCGGCCCCGGGAGAACCGGCGTCGGGCAAAGCATATTCACTCAAAGGCATCGCCGACCTGGAATTAGGTACTCCGGAAGTAGCAGACCCAGACGATACCCTCTCCTTGGAAACACTGGCCCAACCGGCACCACTAGAAGCTCCATCACCTCGTGGGTGCTGACCGCTCTTATCGCCATCATACCTCGATTCGGAGGCCAACGACTCCTTCCCCTCTTCGGAAGAGCACTGCCTCATCCCGAGGAACTGCCCGATACCTGCAAGCGGCAAATCCGGTACAAGTAAAAAGGGGAAAATATTACCTCAAATATACGAAGGCCAAGGCAAAGGCAGCATGCGCACATACCTTGGTATTTCGCTCCCCACCTGACGCGAAGCACAGCTCACCACCGACGCTCATCGCAGGCCGAGTGGGTCACCAGCCTCCGGACCCAGCCGAGCAGGTCAGAGACTTCGCCCGGCGTCCATGAAGTTGCTACAATAAGGTACAACCTGAAAAGCACTAGACGCCCCACTCACGTGCGTAACTCCACCCTTCGGGAAATGGCAAAAACTCCACGGGGATAATGTCGACCGTCCGGATCCGGACGAACCAACCAGCCCATTCTCGACCCTCCTCCTCTTTGTCATTGACAACAAAGGTCGTGGATGAACGGCACTTCAGGGTTAGCAGACCCTGGTGATGAAAAGGCCGATACAGCCGGATGAGGTGATCGAGCGTAAATTCAAGATCGGCCTTCTCCGCAAAGAATCTCATCATCAGCACCACCCGCCAAAAAGACGGATGTATCTGCGCCAAAGTAACCTGATACTTCAAGCAAAAATCAAGCACGACCCTGTCAAGGGGACCAAACGCGAAAGGATACAGGTATATGCTCAAGAATCCATCAGTGGAATCTGTGATACTCCCTCCCGGGGGAAGCACCTGCAGTGCTAACCCCTCACTCCATCCGCAGTATTTTCTCACCATCTCCAAATGCTCCCCCTTTATCAAAGATACCGTCTTCAGAACGAACCCCCTTGGCTCCCGAGCGCCGGGAACAACACTCTCTGCTCTCTGCCATGCCGGCCCCGAAGTGGTTGCCAGGACTATGGTAAAACTAACAAAACAAAGCAAGGGCGTGCACCAGCACTTTTTGCACCTGAAGAGATGAGGAACCCTATGCCAAAGCGGAAGTACAGCTAACTAAAAATAGTGAAGTCCTGCAAAGAAGCCGAAGCCGCCCCACTTATATGCTAGAAGCGGCAATTGTTCGCCTACCCAGAGTAAGCCCCGGGAAGCCTACGACATCGGTACAGTCCAATGGGATGGTACCCGACCCCGATAGTATCCTTTGACGAGAAGCCATGACTCAAGGAGCCTTCCGTATTGTCTCCAAGCTCGAGATAGCGTCCTGCCTCAAGGATCCCCATCGAAGAGAAATCGGAATTCGGGAAGCTTTCCACGCCATCACTCAATGCGAGGTAATTTCAGAGTTCGTGATTCCCTTTCTAAGAAAGAAGAATACGCACAAGAAGATCCAATCACGAAAGCTCCGCAAAGGTTCGAAGCAGTGCCTGAGTATAGGCAACCCCTCAGCAAAAAATCTATCTCATACGTGTCTAAAGGAAGCTGTCCGCGTAAAAAATCAAAGGGGACCCCCCGGTACCCGAAGATGGCCTTCATCCAGGGTAACATTCTCGAGGGCCCCAAAATTCGACATACAATTCGAAGGGCCCCGGCAGCCCGGTCTTATCCGTTCAATCCAGGATTGCTCCGAGGTATAACGATGGCCTCGAAAGAAAGCCATGTCAATCAGTAGAAGAGCAGAAAAGGTGTGCGCACCCAAGTCAGATATCAGCGGTCAAGAAATAAAAGAAGGCATTCAAGAGGCCCCGAGGGGTATGAAAACATGCAATTATAAAGCAAAAACGAAAGCAGAAATCAAAGGGATATATTCATATTCATAAAAATCCATGTATAACACCCCTCGAGGGGTCTTTTACATACAAATACAAAAGTCTACGGGAGTCTACTCCTAGAGTGAAGGAACAGAAGGATGTACATGTGATGAAACTCGGAAGCCCGGTCCGCCCTCGAAGATGCATCTCCGGTATCAGCATCCTCGAGCGTCACCCCCTCGAGTATGCACCCTCGAAGGTGTTTCCTTCAACCTCCACCTCCTCTAGTCTCCCAGCTCAATCCCTCAAGGGATTCCCACGGGGAAAGAAGGGGACGCAGAGGAGGCAAAGAAAAGAGACATAGCCCGCTGAAGCCAAAGGTTGAAGATTCGGCGGGCCCCAACCTCGACGACCGGCAGGGCCACTTTATCCCTCGGGAAAGAAAGAGCCCTAAGGACAAAGTGCCACACTAGGCCAGGGTAGGAGAGTGAGCAGCGGTGTATAATCCGAACTACTGTTTACATGAGCAGGAAACCGACTCCCCGTCCACCATCACCTCGGGTCGACGGCAGCAGCAAGGGCCAGCATATCGACGACCGCAACAATATCGGGACAGCGCGATTATGCTCGACAAAGGGAAGTCCCGGCAAAGGGCCACAACACATTCTAAAAGAGCTCCTCCAAGTGGCCTTGAGGCCATGAGCCCCGAGCATGATGTTCACGGATAGAAGAAGATGATAAGAAGAAATGGGCAAGCAAGCCAACGAAGGCACTGGGATAGGGAAAATAACGCCAAAATAACCCCATTTATAGGAAGTTACTATATAGTCGTCGAGGCTCTGAAAGATTGACCGACGAATGCAATTACTGCATCCTTGAAAAACCGAATCGACGGCAGTACTTTTACCTTGAAGAGCGAAAATGACAGTATATTGAGCATGAGTCTAGGAGATATTCCATCAATGCGAATCGCCAGTGTACTATCGCCATGAGGAGTTCGAGGAGTCAATGGTCATAATTATTTCCCATCGCTTCGTTCTGAGAAACGCGGAGACTATCTGTACGCGGTGAAATCAGAGGGCCCGATTTCCCGCCATTAAGCCATCTCGAGGAGGTACCTCGAGACCTCGAGGACATGAAGGCACAACTGAGCTCTCTCCTTCGGGGCTTGTCAAGGCCCGATTCGAGGCCGAGATAAAGATAAAGAGGGGAATCCCCCAAGACACGCGGTTGAGTCTGATAGGGCCGGCCTATCTATAGCCCACGCTGAGGCATCACGTCAAGCCATCACATCTCCATATTTCGTAAATTAAATATACATGTATTCGTAACTAATTCCCCTCCTATATAAAGGGGACTCGCCTCACCTTGTAAAAGACTGATGTTGCTCCATTTCTCCACAAGTACAATAATCTCTCTCTCTCTCTCTTTCTCTCTCTCTCCTCTCTTCTTACTAAAACGTATTGGCTCTCACTGATACTAAGGATACCTCGATGTCCTTCGTCTTTATACGTGTTCTTCATCTTTTTATGTGTTTTTCATCGTATAACTTATCTTCGGCTATAAAGAGCTTTATTTGATTATATCTCTAACCGTTAAATCATCTTTGGCTACCCCCGATTATCCCCGATAGCTCGAGTTCGACCTCGAAGTCGACCTCGAAGTCCTCATCGGCCAGGCTCGTATCCGTGCAGCAGGCCCTTCGGTTCGACCCTTATCCCTTTTTAGTTCGCGCTCCATCATTAAAATTTATAATACTAGCATCGTCTGCTCTAACAACTAGCTCGGGAATAGATCACGTATTTTTAGAGTCCCATTTTACAAATTCGATTGTCGTTACCATTTTCACGGTAAACATGAGTATAACTGACCCCATGTACTCAATAGGATTTAAGACTAACCTCAATGAAATAGTGGCAAGGTTTTAGTCAAAGAAACTTACTTATATAACTTGTACAACTCTTCAGAATATATAATAACAGAGAAACAACCAAGAAACAGTGAAAATTGATAACAAGGTGCACAATCAATGAAAAGATAATAAACATGCTTTTTCAAATAATCTGATTAGAAGCATATAATAACTCACCAAATCTGCATATAAAGGAGATATGCACCAATTATCATCAATTCAAATACTTCTACATAGGTGTAGAGTATTGTTTATGCATGATAAAGACTCAACTTCACCTTAATTCCCAAAAAGCATTCATATAAGTGCTCCTACATGTGTCTAAAATATCTATGCATGATGAAGACTCAACCTTTACAATAATTCGACACCCTCCAACTGTCCAATAATCTGCAACAAGTCTCTTACTAGCGTAGAAGATGGTACGCATGAATGTTCTACGTGAGTCCAGAATGTCTATGCTGATAAAGTCTCTAACTTAGTGTAACGACCCGACCGGTCATTTTGAGTATTATATCCCTGTTTCCCTATTTATTGCTTATTCTGTACTCGTTTATTGATTTGTGACTTGCCGAGGTGATTGCTTTGGTTCCGGGAAAGTTTCGAAATGCATTTTGGACACTTAGTCCCAAGGTTGGAAGCCTAAGTTGAAGAGTTGATCGGATGTTTACTTATGTGTAACTAACTCTGAATTTAATGGTTCTAATAGCTCCGTAAGGTGATTTTGGACTTAGGAGTGTGTCTGGATATTGATTTGGAGGTCCGTAGATGATTTTGGCTTGAATTGGCGAAAGTTGGAAAAATAGAAGTTTGGAGAGTTGAGAAGTTTGACCGAGAATTGACTTTTTGATTACCAGGCTCGGATTTTGGTTCAGAAAGTTGGAAAAGGTCCGTTGTGTCATTTATGAATTATGTGAAAAATTTGAGGTCAATCGGAGTTGATTTTATAGGTTTCGGCTTCGATGTAGAAGTTGGAAATTCATTAGTTTCAATAGGCTTGAATTGGGTGCGATTCATGTTTTTGACGTTGTTTGATGTGATTTGAGTCCTTAACAAAGTTCGTATAATGTTTTAGGATGGGGTCCTTAGGGCCTCGGAGATGATTCGGATGGAAATCAGATTAGAATTGGACTTAGGAGGAATTCTGTTGTTGCTGATGTCTGGTGCCATCGCACCTGCAGAGGATTGCAGGGATCGTAGGTGCGAGGAGTTCTTCCGCATCTGCGAGTCCGCATATGCGATAAGGCTCTGCAAATGCGGAGTTGGGTAGGCGTGGCTGGCTTCGCAGAAGAAGATGGGTTCTCGTAGGCGTGGAAGTGCAGAAGCGGCCTCGCAGGTGCGTGCTTTGGGCCGCAGGTGCGGCTGGACGGCGTCCTAAGTGACTTCTGCAGGAGCGTACATTTTTCCGCAGAAGTGGAGCTGCAGGTGCGACTGGGATGTTCGTAGGTGCGAAAATGCCTGGGCATAATATAAAATCGAGGGTTGAGTTATTTCTTCATTTTTAGACTTTGGGAGTTCGGTTGGAGGCGATGTTTGAGAGGGCTTTCGCGAGATTTCAAGAGGTAAACCACTTTTGGTTGTTTTTATTTATTAATATTGAATGTCCATTGAATTTCCCACCTAGTATATGTATTTTTAAGGTGGAATTTGGGGAATTTCGAACTAGTGATTGGAAAGTAAGATTTGGGAATTTGAGAGACGATTTGATGTCGGAATTGGATAATTTTGGTATGGTTGGACTCGTGGTTGAATGAGTGTTTGGATTTTATTAATTTTGTTGGATTCCGAGACGCGGGTCTAGCGTTGACTTTTTGACATTTATTAAAGAACTTAGCTTATTCATATGGAATTGATTCCTATAACTCGTATTGATTGTATTGCGTTGTTTGATGCTAGATTCGAGTCGTTCCGAGGTTGATTCGCGAGGCAAGGGCTTGCTGGAGTAGTTATTTGCAAATTGAGGTAAGTAACACTTCTAAACATGGTTCTGAGGGTATGAATCATTGAATTACATGTTATATGGTTGGTATTGAGGTGATGCACATGCTAGGTGATGGGCGTGTGGGCGTGCACCGTAGAAATTTCGCCTCGGTCGATTCCGTGGAACTGTATAGTCATCTAAACTTGTTGTTATTCACGTATTCTCCATGTGTTAGAGGAATTGCATAGTGATTTGTCACGATCCAATTTCCCCTCCGTAAGACGTCGTGATGGCACCTAGTCTCTACAACTACGTAAGCCTAACATTTGCGGAATAATGAAATCAAAACATGAATTTAACAACTAACTGAAACAGTAACTACATCACCGAAACCAGTGCTACTCGGCATGTACAATAACCGACTCCTCAATACTACATAATCTTCCCAAAACCCGGACTATCGTGAGTCACAAGCTACAGAAGGAAAATCTAATATCTCTATACATCAGAGTCTAACAAAAGAAGTATAGAAGATAATGTACATAGGGCAGAATAGAGGGGGACTCCGAGGTCTGCGGGCGCGGCAGATATACCTTGAAGTCTCCAACTGTCGCTGCTCACTGATGACGTGGCTGGTAAGAAGTACCTGGATTTGCACACGAAAATTTGTGCAGACGAGTAGCATGAGTACACCACAATGGTACCTAGTAAGTGCCAAGCCTAACCTCGGTAGAGTAGTGACGAGGTCAGGTCAGGGCCCTACTGGTATATATATAATAAAATAAGAATGAGCGAAATATTGCAGCAAAATAAAATACTGAAATGTAATAGGAAGGAAATCACAGAAGAACACAATACAGTATACAGAATAACAACAGGGGATCTCCCGAGATACCGTCTCGTAGTCCCAAAAGTAAATGTGTAGGGGAATCTCCCGGGATACCGTCCCGTAGTCCCAAAGTAAATATGCAGGGGGATCTCCCGGAATATCATTCCGTAGTCCCAAAAGTAAATGCGCAGGGGGATCTCCCAGGATACCGTCCCGTAGTCCCAAAGTAAATATGCAGGGGGATCTTTTGGAATACCGTTCCGTAGTCCCAAAATAAATACGGAGCTCAAACAATGGGGATAACAACTATAACACGAAATCCTACAGTTTATACTAAGTACAAGTCAAGGAAGAAGCAGGAAATCCACTAAGCATACTGCACAGAGTTTAGATAAGCATTTAAGACACCTAGACATGCAATTCTAGGCTAAGCAGGATAATTACACATACTAGTATAACTTAATTAAAGTGAAACATATTATTACTCAGTGAAAAGCGGGGTTTTACAACAATAGCCCGTGTATGCACTCGTCACTTCACGTACACGGCGCTCACATATCACAACAATATCAAATCCTAATGGGAGTTTCCCCACACAAGGTTAGGCAAGCCACTTACCTCGAACCAAGCTCAATAAATCGGTAACATTGCCTTTTTCACGAATATCCGACTCCGAATGGCCCAAATCTTGCCAAAATCAATTACATATCATATAACTATAAGAAACTAATCTAGCTAATGAAATCCAAGCTAAAGCAAGAAATTATAAATTAGCCCTAAAAAGTCACCCCGGGCCGACGTCATTGAATCGGGTAAAAGTCACAAAATATGAACTCCCATTCACTCATGAGTTCACTCGTACGAAAATTATCCAAATCCGATATCAAAATCCCAATCAAAACCCAAAATCTTAGTTGAAGAACTTCTACCATTTTCCCTCAAATTTCTCAACCAAATTCTTTAATTTAACCATAGATTAGTGGGGTATAACCATAAAGGAGTTAAGAATCGCTACCCAAAAGCTTTCTCTGAAAATCCCTCAAATAATCACCCAATCCGAGCTCTCAAAATCCAAAAACTGAAAATGGGATAAAACCCTCGAACTTGCCCTTTTCTGCCCAACAATTTCGCATATGCGGGCCAAAAATTGCACCTATGATGCCGCACCTGCAGAAATTCCATCACAGGTGCGGACTTAACTTAAATCACCTGAATCCGCACCTGCGTGTGCGCACCTGCAGACAATGGTCCGCTTCTGCGATCTTCATCCGCACTTGTGGTTCCTCTAGTGCATCTGCGGGTATTGCAAATGCGGAATTTTCCTAGCACCTACGACCCCTAGAAACTCCTCCCATTTCTGCTTCTGCGCCTGACATCACGCACGTGCGACCCCACACAACCGCAGGTGTGAAAACACCTGCAATTGCATAAGTCCAAATTTCAATCCGTTGAGCATTCGAAACACACCCGAGGCCCCTGGGACCTTAACCAAACATACCAACATGTCCTAAATCATAATACGAACTTAGTCTAGCCCTCAAATCACATCAAACAACGCTAAAAACACGAATCACCCTCCAATTGAAACTTCATGAACTTGAAACTTCAAATTTTTACAACCGATACCGAAACCTAACAAACCACGTCCAATTGACCTCAATTTGTGCACACAAGTCATATTCAACATCACAAGTCCACTACCGGTCAAAATCTCTAAAAATTTGACTTTCGCAATTTCAAGCCTAAATAAGCTACAAACCTCCAAAATATAGTCCGAACACGCCCTTAAGTCCAAAATCACCCAAAGGAGTCGACGAAACTCCATTCCAGAGTCGTCTTCACACAATTTCGACTACAGTAAAAAATCCTAAGACTTAGGCTTCCGTTTAGGAACTAAGTGTCCCAAAACGCTCCAAAAATCAAAACAAAACCTCCCGGCAAGTCACATAAGTTGAAACAATTATGGGGAAAGCAGTAAATGGTGGATCGGGCTAATACTCTCAAAACGATCGGCCGGGTCATTAGATAATTCATGTTAGAATTCATGCTTAAGCTATATGTTGGTATTATTGGGAGCCACATTAAGCTATATGTTGGTATTGTTGGGACCCACATAGGTCGTTTTACTATTTACTTGCTTAATTTGCAGTTATGTAATCAGTTACATCTATCATTTACATATCATATCTCAGTCTCTGTTGCCATTTATTGATGCATCATATTATTATTATTTGTGTTGATTGTTATGAGATTTGTGAGCCCGTGAGACTGGAGAGATTGATGACTGAGTAAGGATGAGGGCTTGATTGTGTGATATTTATGGGATTGGGCTGCACGCCGCAGCAGGCTTTATTGATTCATGCCATGATTAGCTTATATTAGCACTTGGCCAGGATCCGTCCCTCCGGAATCTGATATACCAGCAGTGAGCGTAGGTACCAACTGAGCGCGAGTGTCGAGCGCGAGTGCCGAGTGATTGGGAGGAATGAGTGTGGGAGGACTGAGTGAGATTTAATACTCCGAGAGTATGCATATGACTTTATCACTATGTTGCATTACAATTGGCACACATAATTGACATGTAGATATAGAGATGTACTATTCCTCATATCGGTGACACTTGGCATATATTATCCTTGTTGAATTTAAACTGCTAAACTTGAAAGCATGTCGACATTTCTGTACCGTTAACAATCTATATTTGGTCGTATCTATTGAGCTCGTCACTCTTTCAGCCCAATGTTAGTCTTGTTACTTATTGAGTACATTGGTCGGTTATACTCATACTACACTCTGCACTTCGTGTGCGATCCAGGTACTTCTATACACGGCGAGTACTAGATTAGGGCATCAGTTGCTTGGAGACTATCGAGGTAGCTGCCTTGGTGTCCGCAGACCTTGACTATCCTTCTTTCTAGTTTATTTGTATTGTTCTATCTTTCTAGACAGTGTTTTAGCAGTCAGACTATGTTGCAATTTAGATGCTCATGTACTCAGTGATACCGAATTATGGGGGATTTTGTATTGAGTAGCGGTGTTTTTCTTAGCAGTAAATTATGAGATTTCTTACTATTTAAGCTTATTTCAGTATGTTTTAACTTAAAGATGCATGGTTATTTGTGAGATGTCGCCTTGCCGAGTATTGCGATAGGCTCCATCACGACATGTGAGATTTTGGATCGTGACACTTAGTACCAAAACTGACAACAAATCTATGTGTCAGAGATAAATCCACGTGTCCTTTGCGCACATACTGCCGACGGAATTTTGGTGTTCAGTGAGTTTAGAGGGATGGATTCATATGCACACACATTCAATATGTAAATCCATATGCCTATAATATATCAATACAGGTCTGGGAATCCATATTCCCAACAAATATCTCAAAATTGGAACACAAATCCACTCGCCCAATCACAAGTCTCAACACAAGAACGTGAATCCACAAGCTGAAACAGTCTCAGTTGAATAATGAGAACTCGATTTATATGCTAGCATGGTACATATAAGGAGACATTATATAACTGTGCAGTTCTACCAAGTAACACAAGTACATAAAATTAATAATGTTAAACTAGCATTTGAATGATGCTTATATCATTATTCTAGCATGAATAAGATGCTAAAGTCGCTACAAGAAAATGGAATTAGCTACGAACTTTGTCGCTAATCTATCACTAAATCGCTCTTAGCTAAAAGAATTTTTTGATAATCTATCGCTAATCTACCGCTAAACATGATTAACAATAAATTTTTCTATTTAGCTACAGAATTTGTCCATCGCTAATTTCTATTTTTGAGCAGTGAGTAGTCATACAATAACAAGTTAAGACATATAATATTCGATCACATTACACTAGTGTAAGAGATATTCTTAAAACATGATATTAGCATGTTAAGATGTAACAGAGTAATGACCCTAATTAATCAAGTAAAACATATGAAATGAAGCTTATACCAAACAAGGCACAAAATCATCAAAAATCTACAAAGCTCGGTACAACCTTGGCATTCGCATATTCGAATAGTCATACAATAGATAAAATATGCAACAAATAAAGGCATGTTATATACCAAGGTATAGAGAAATATAAGAAGCTACCCCGAGCATGAATAAACCATGGCACCCATAAATAAACTTGTCACCTTATATATATGTCACCTCCAAGCACGTAATGTAGCACATAAGTCCATTTAAGAAATTATTCACACAAGTCGAGGTAAAGCAAGATACTTACCTTATCTGTAGTAGGCTTCTACCTTTCAATATGCCCTTTCCTCTATCCTTGGTCTCCAAACGCTCCAAATCTAGCCAAACCATACTTAAGAAAGTTAAATAGTATCTTAGGAATCAATCTCAATCCCAAAAGCTCCAATCTTTATGGATTTTTAAAAAGTCAACAAAAGTCAACCCGACTTACTTCATCAAAACATGAAATTGAAGTTGGATCTCGACAACCATGAGTCATGAAACCGAAATCCATAGTTAAAATATCATTTTGATGTCATTATCATGCTTAAATCAGCTATTCTTCATTTTAAGATTTTTTTTATTTTTCACATGATTTCTCCCAAATCCTTGATGTTATACTAAAATAACTGCTATATCCTTAACTTGATGATAAAAGTAAATTAGAATCACTTACACCAACGTAGTTGATGAAGTAAAGGTCAGAACCCCTCAAACTCGACCTGTCATGCTCCACAATTGAAGAAAGATGCCAAAATTACGAAACGAGGCCCTATTTATAGTTGCAGAAATCTTATAGAGATTTGCATTGCGAGTTGAGCCATGCGTCGTGTAGGCCGGCATGCATGTGCTGCTGCTATAGCATGTTTCTCCCAAACGCACTAGGGGTGGGCAAAAAATCCGAAAAATCGAATTCCGAATCGGACCGAATTAATTCGGTATTTCGGTTTCGGTTTTTTCGGTATTTCGGTTCAATTCGGTACTAAATTTTCGGTATTTCGGTATAACGGTTCGGTACTCGGTATTAGGATATTGACAATTCGGTATACCGAAATACCGAAAACTTTAAAAATCATGTAGGAGACCCTGCCCAGTGGTGGAGCCCAACCCAAAAGCCACAATTTTAATTTTCGGAGCCCAACACAATAATGAATAACCCAATAACCCAAAAGTCTTTCACTTCCTTACCCTCTTGTTTTACCCCCAGACCCTAGTTTACCCTAACATCCTGGGAAACCTAAGAATGACTGAGAAACCTAAGAAGTAAGAACGAACGACTCGTTATTAAAAAACTCAGAGATTGGCTGTCCGTTGTCGCCTATGAGATCGCCAGATCGGTTGTGGCCTGTGAGAACTGAGATCGGCTGTCAACTCTTCAAATCAAACTTCAACAGGTTCATAAATTAGACATGGGTAAAGGAGAGCCTATTGTTTAGCAGTCACTAGTTATCTTGGTTCATGTGGAATCTGAAAGGCAGGTGAATATACACCCTCTGAGGTCTTGCACTTAATTTGGCTACCGTTTAATAGCAATTAGCAAGTGTTTTGTCCTTTCAATATGGTCTGAATCCTAGATCAAACATTGGTTATCTGTTACTTTCTTATATCTGCTTTGGCTATCTGTTATTCTGTTTTGCAAAGACTTGTCTACCTTCCAAGAAACTTGCTTTATTTGAATAGAAGAATATGTAAAATGAAGACTGCCTTTAACTGAAAGCTAAATGAGGACTAGAGGTAAAGAGAGTATGAAATAGACAAGAAATGTCCAGAATTAACCAAAAATAGAGGCAACAAACAAAGATTAACAGAAGGAAAGTTCTTAGACAAGAAATTTGCTCCCTACTGATAAGTTGCTTGACAAAATAATGAAAAGTTCTTAATTTGTCTTTATATTTGTTTTAATTTGTATAGATGGAAGATGAATGTAGAGTAAGTGATGCTGGTTCAAGTGAAAGTTTACCTATTACGGAATATAGCAACACCAACACCATTGATACTCAAGATTCTAAGAAAAGGAAAGCCATGCAACCTAGGTCTGACGTTTGGAACCATTTTGATAAATTTGAGGTAAATGGGGTTGGTAAAGCAAGGTGTAGATATTGTAAGCAAGCTTATGCTGCTAATTCATCTAGGAATGGAACAACAGGATTGAAAAATTATTTGCTTAGATGCAAAGAATACCTACTTTACATTGATAAAGATAATAGTCAAACAAAGATAAATTTTTAATCTTGCCAAAATGACTGAGGATCACTTTGGAAATTTGATCAAGAAGTGGCTAGGAGGGCCTTAATTGAGATAATAGTTATTGATGAACTACCATTTAGCTTTGTAGAAAATGAGGGATTTATGAAGTTTATGAGAAAAACTCAAACACTATTTTGTCTTCCTTCTCGGAACAATAACAAGGGATTGTTATGAAGTTTACGGTGAATTGAAGCAAAATCTAAGAAGGTCTTTTAGAGAGCACAACCAAAAATTTGCCTCACAACAGACACATGGACTTCATTTCAAAGAATAAATTATATGTGTTTGACAGCCACTTCATTGATAGGGATTGGAAGTTGCATAAAAGAACACTAAATTTTTTCCCTATCACTAGTCATAAGGGTGAAGATATGGCAAAAGCTATTAGGGATTGTTTGCTTGAATGGATATTAGACAAGGTTTTCACTATTACCGTGGACAATGCTTCTTCAAATGATGTCACAGTCAAAGAATTGTCTAAACAGTTAGATATGTTGAAAACTAATATGATGAGTGGTAAACATCTTCATGTGAGATGCATGGCTCATATCCTAAATCTAATTGTGCAAGATGGTTTAAAAGAACTTAATGCTTCTATGACACGTGTATATGAGATCTTCGCCTGCAAGGACCTTAATGTTTAAACAGTGTTGTGCACATGTAAAGGTAGAATGTACCAAAATGTTGTGTTTGGATGTTCCTACTAGGTGAAATTCCAACTATTTGATGTTGGATACGGCACAAAACTTTGAAAAGGCTTTTGACAAGTTTCATCTTTTTGATGATGGATTTTTTGCTTATCAATGTTCTCATCTTTGTAAAGATGGTAGTAGTCCAGGTCCTCTTGAATCTGATGATTGGGTGAATGTGATAGAGTTTCTTGCAAGATTTCACGAGCTAACTAAAAAAGTTTCAGGTTCACGTTATGTCACTTGTAATTCTCATTTTGAGGATGTATCTGAACTTTATTGTCATTTGAAAATGTGTTTAGTTAGTGAGGATGAGCATTTTAGAAAAATGGCTGAGCGAATGCAAGAAAAGTTCAAGAAGTATCGGGGTGAGCCTGAAAAGATGAATAAACTAATTTTTGTTGCTTCCATCTTGGATCCACGTAACAAATTGGAATATGTTAGAGGGAGCACTTGAAGAACTTTTTGGGGAGGAAAAAGGGAAGAAAATAAGTGCTGAGGTGTATGCTTATATGAATTCTTTGTTTGGAGAGTATCTAAAAAAGTATTCAACTGGATCTTGTCCTAAATCCCATCTGGTTCTACTTCATCTAATAACACATCTAATACATCTAGTGGAAGTGTTATAACTGCATCTTTAATAAGGACGAAGCTTCACTTGAAGAAACAAAAGGAAGACAATGGAAGTGGGGGTGCTAAATCGGAGTTGGATAAATACATTAGTGAAGAACAAGAGCCTTTTAGTGAAGAATTTGATATCTTAAGTTGGTGGAAAACACATGCTCCTAGATTTCCTATTCTTTCGGAGTTGGCTCGTGATGTGTTGGCCATTCCAATTTCTAGTGTGGCGTAGGAATGCGCGTTTAGCACCGGTGGCCGGATTCTTGATTCGTTTAGGAGTTCATTGACTCCTAAATGTGTGCAAGCTCTTATTTGTGTTCAAGATTGGCTTAGAGAAGAGAAGAATCCTATTAGTGTTTAAGAAGACTTGAAGTATCGTGAGGAACTCGAGTTTGGTAAGCTTTAATATTTTGTGTGTATTTTAGTTGAAAATAATATATCATACTTGTTTATTTGTATGACATATTTGGTTGAATTATCTTTAGATATGGAAAATAATGGAAGCACTACTAGCATTGTTTGATGTATAGTTGCAACTTGCAACTTGAGTGGTAAGTTTAATACTCTATTTATTTGGTGATATACTTTTGTAGTTTTGTTTTATTATCATCAAAAAATAATATTCTAACCTATGATTTATATTTTTTTTAGGTTCAAGTGCAATCATGCCCCGTGCTCCTAAAGTACGCTCTGATATTTGGGAACACTTTGAGGTGAAAGAAGATAACGGAGAAGTTCGCAAAGTAGAGTGCAAGCATTGTGATCAAGTCTATAATGTTCATCCAATGAGGAATGGAACATATTGTTTAAGGAAGCATATTAGGCGTTGTCTTGAGCGTCTTCCTGGAATCCGTATTTAAGAATTAGAGTCTACTGCTACTGTTAATTCTGTTTTTTTTGTTGCATTGCTGATACTGTTAGAACACTAATTCTGTATTTCTGCTACTGTTAATTCTACTGCTGCTGTTATTGCACTGTTTAATTCGGTTGTTAATGCTGCTACAATGCTGTTAGAACACTAAAATTTGCAGCCTGTTAAACTGCAGGCTGCTGTTACACTGCTGCTACTAATGTCGTTTGTCTAAGATACTTTTGTTAGATCTACTTAGGAAGTTTATGTAGAAGCATTTGAAGTTTATTATGTTTGGTTTGTGAGACTTGTTTGTTAGATCTGCTGAAACCATTTTTGAGTTTGGTTGGAAGTAGAAGCACTATTGATGCTTGTAAAATTTCACTTGTTCCAACTAGGCTGAATTTTGATGCCACAGACATTCCAAGTAGTTTAGAGATGTGAATTTGATGTGAACTTCTTTTCTGTGAAAATGTTGTTAATGACTTAATGGTTTTCAATTTTGTCATTAATTGTTTTTGTTTAGCTTCAGTCGTTCAGATACTGTGAAAAGTGAAAACTGTGAAATCTGTAACCAAACGTATCCAATAGGTCATAGGCATGTCTTTAATACACTCCCAAATGTTTGAACTAATGGTTGGCAGCATTTCGTTATTATGAATGGCAGCATTAAACCAAAATTGTACCGAACCAAAATAATAAATACCAAACCGTACTGAAATAATTTGGTACAGTATTTGGTATACACAATTGATAAAACGAATACCAAAATACCGAACCGAAATTCTTAAATACCGAACCGAAATACCGAATGCCCACCCCTAAAACGCATACACAACTATACGCCATCGCCACGTAATAAAGTGATAAGTAGAGTATCGTTCCCACGAGAACTTGTGATTAACTATCAATTAAATTAAACTAACACAATTGTGATGACCTTGTCATCACTCGTTTTGTAAGTAAATTTTGTGTTTCGAGGCCTTAAAACCTCCTTTTTATCTCACCTCGATTTGCGTGCGTAGTCCGAGCGAGTATCCAGAAAGCCATTATGTGAAAATCTGTGAAAAATGATGAATTTTGCCTTTAAAATGAATTTAGGTTGACTTTGGTCAACATTTTGTGTGAACGGACCCGGACCCGTGATTTGACGGTCCTGGAGGGTCTATAGGAAAATATGGGACCTGGGCGTATGCCCGGAATCGAATTCCGAGGTCCCAAGCCCGAGAAATGAATTTTTAAAGAAAACTATTTTCTGGAATATGTATGTGTTTTTGGAAATTTGAATGTAATTGAATTTTGATGGTATCGGGCTTGTATTTTGGTTCCGGAGCCCGGTATAGGTCTTATATGGTATTTAAGTTGAGCCTGTAAAATTTTGTGTGAAATGGACTTGAAATGACGTGAATCGGACCTTCGGTTTGAACTTCAGAGTTCATGAGATTTTTCTTTGATTTTGATGCTAAATTCATTGTTATTGATATTATTTCGATGATTTGATCGCACGAACAAGTCCGTATGATATTTTTAGACTTGTGTGCATGTTTGGCTGGGAGCCCCGAGGGCTCGCGTGAGTTTTGGATAGGCCACGGAGTGAGATTGGACTTAGGAAAAATTGTTGCAGGTTGCAGGTCTGGTGCTGGCCTCTGATCTCACAATTGCGAGATCAAGGATCGCAAATGCGATGTCTGAGATCTTGGGAATTGCGAGGGGCTCTTCGCAATTGCGAAGTAAGCCCTGGCCAGCCTTGCTCGCAATTGCGAGCATTACTTCGCCATTGCGAAGTACTTAGAACATTCCAAGAGTCGCAAATGCGACAACACCTTCGCAAATGCGAAGGAAACAGGAATCTTCAGGGTTCGCAATTGCGAACCCATGGTCGCAATTGCGAAGAAAGCAGGTTTCTTAAGGGTTCGCAGTTGCGAACCCTGGTCGCAATTGTGATATCAGAGACCTGCTAAAATGAATTTCAGACGGGATTTCAACCATTTTTACAACCTTTTCAAAACCTAAACACTTTTGGGCGATGTTTCAAAGACAACTACTCTTCCAAATCATTTGTAAGTCATTTCCAACTCATCTCTTTCAATCTAATCCATCATTTTACATGATTTCAACTAAAAGTCAAGGGTTTTCATGGGGGAAGTTTGGTGTTTTGGGTACTTAGATTTTTCAAATTTTGGGGATTTGGACCTTGATTTGAGGTCCGATTTCAAAACAAATAATATATTTGGGTTCGTGGGTAATCGGGTTTTGGTTCGAACCTCGGGTTTTGACCATGTGGGCCCGGGGTCGATTTTTGTCTTTTGGGGAAAAACATTAGAAAACCTATTTTCATGCATTGGAATTGATTCATTTAGCATTTATTGATATAGTTAAGTAACTTGTGGCCTAGATACAAACGAATTGGTGGTGGAATCAAGAGGTAAAGAGGTAGTTGAGGCTTGAATTGTGTTCGTGGCATCGAGGTAAGTGTTTGGTCTAACCTTAGCTTGAGGGATTAGGAGTTGTGCCGTATTTTCTATGTGTTAATTGTGGAGTACGACGTATAGGCATGGTGACGAGTATCAATGCGTCGGTGTCAAGCATGCCCTTGAGTCTAGTATTGTAATTGCTGTGACTCCGTTGTGATTTATCCATGTCTAATATGATGATTACCATTGTTGGTTCCCTTTCCGGGATGTTGTTGTTATATTATTGTTCCCTTGACGGGATGTTGTTGTTATATTATTGTTCCCTTGCCGGGATGTTGTTATTATTTTATTGTTCCCTTGCCGGGATGTTGTTTCAGTATTATTGTTCCCTTGCTGGGATTCTTCTATGATTGGTATTGATATATTAAATGGGAGCGAGTTGCATGCCTGCAACGAGATATATAAAATGAGAGCGGGTTGCACGCCTGCAACGAGATATATGAAATGGGAGCGGGTTGCACGCCTGCAACGAGATATATGAAATAGGAGCGGGTTGAACGCCTACAACGAGATATATGAAATGGGATTGGGTTGCACGCCTGCAACGAGATATACGAAATGGGATCGGGTTGCACGCCTGCAACAAGATATTTGAAATGGGATCGGGTTGCACGCCTGCAACAAGATATTTAAAATGGGATCGGGTTGCACGCCTGTAACAAGATATATGAAATGGGATCGGGTTGCACGCCTGCAACAAGATATTTGAAATGGGATCGGGTTGCACGCCTGCAACAGGAAAGAGATGAAAGTGAATACTGTGTTTGTTTCTCTTATCCTTGTTAGAATTCTGTGTTTGTTCTCTTATTCTCGTTAGCAATTGAATTTCTGGTTTCTCTACATTCCTCCTTGGTATTCTGTTATTATCTGATACTCCCCGCAGCATATTTTTCCCCCCTCCCACCTTTACTATGAATACCTGATTTTATTTTCCGCTGTATATTATTTAACTGCACAGGTTTATTTGGTAGTCTGGTCCTAGCCTCGTCACTACTTCGCCGAGGTTAGGCTAGACACTTACCAGTACATGGGGTTGGTTGTGCTGATACTACACTCTGCACTCTTGTGTTCAGATCCCGATATTGTAGCTTTCGGACCGCAGTGATCGTGCTGCTTCCAGTTCGTCAGGCGACCCGAGGTAGTCCTGCAAGCGTCCGCATGCCTTGGCGTCTCCTTCTATCCCTTCATTCTGTTTCTTTTTTTTTTTTATTTCAGAGACAGCATTGTATTTATCTTTCGGACCCTTATTTGTAGTATTCTTAGGCAGTCTGTGAAATTGTGACACCAGTTCTGGGTAGTCTATATTTAAGAAATTATATTGGTGATATTTTGATGGTTGTAATTTGTTCTTCCGCTTGTTTAATTCTGCTGATTATATAATGTTGATTCATAATTGTTAAAGGATTAAAAATGAGTAAAAGGTAAATATTTGAAATAATTGGCTTGCCTAGCTTTCACTAGTAGGCGTCATCACGACTCCCGAGGGTGGAAAATCCGGATCGTGACAATAATTAATCTATTCAAGCGATCTTCTAAAGTGTGAATATTTAACTAAAACTAATCTAGAGTAGGAAATTAAGCGATTACAGAAAATAAGTCAGCAAGCTTAGAGATGAATCCAATAGGAGAAAATATTCCAGAGCTATGAGTCAGCTAACAATCCCGTTGAGTCTTCCATTTAAATTATCTAATTAATTTATCTGGTTTATTGATTAACATGATTAATATTAATCGTAGTATTCTCCCGAAGTACTACTGTAACGCCTATATTCCCATGAAATTAGGATTAACAAGAACACATTAATAATTTACGTATAGTAACCAAGCGAAGCGATTAGGTATATCCCTATCCTAACCGCGAATCCATTCCCGATGCTTAGGTTCAAAATCTTGCTTTACTCGATCTTATATGCAATCTAGAATTCCCTTTTCTGAGTTCAATTCTGGATTCGTAAATAGTATTCAATTGGTGATCAGAAAATCAAATAATTAAGAACAAGATTGAATAAGTAAACCAATACGATAAAAAAATAAGAACGATCCAAGCTTCAAACTACAACATTCATGTAGCACCCATAACTCTAGAACTAATAAACTATGAATTTAAGGAAGAGAAGAGAAGGAAATCTAGTTAGAAGCTTCCTCCAAGTGTGTTTTGCGTTCTCTGCCTCAAAAGTGACATATTCTCCTCCCAAGTATGTTAGATCCCCTCCAAAATAGGTTTAGAACCCCTTTTATACGAGTTGGGATCGTGTAGGGCCAAAATAACCTTGTCTCGGATGAAATAAATAAAATCTCACAATGCAGGATACAGGCCAGCGCGAGGTGCTGGACCAGCGCTGGAACCAGTGAGCTTTCACGTTCAATTCCTTACTTGATGACTAACTTCGAATATCCTCATAAATTTATTAGCCAATCAATCATCATGTAATGATTATTTACCAAGTAATTGTTATGTGATGATTAAAAATTTATTCTTTTTACTCCAAAATTTCATCTTTCACTCTTCAGTATACCTACATTATTAATCAACATCCAAATAAGTAAAAAATTCAACACTCAATCTAAGTTAGGGCATATACAATACAAAATACAATTAAAAATAATAAAAATATAGAGTAAATAATAGCAAAATATATGAAATTAAGTGCAATATCATCACCCCACACTTAAAACTTTGCTCGTCCTCGAGCAACCTAAACTTTGCTACATCAACCACACAACTCAAGATACCACATCATAAGGGAGCACATGACCATTAAGCACATTATACCTATAACTATGGTTGATACTAAGAATTAAGCACGGGCATAGAAAATTCACACCCTTCCCAACTTTCACATGCCAAAGAATAAGTTATCCAATTCAAAGCCTTCAGACAACCTGCCCATAATCACCTCACCTTAAAGACTGTCTCGTTTCCACTAAACACTCTTTGCTTGCACCGTTACCCCAACAAGAGAAGTTTAATAAATCCACCTATTCGTCATGATATCATGTGCACTGGCCAATAAATAAAAGAAGAACTAGTCCACACATTCTATTTAAGAGATCAAATATAATTTAAAGACTCACACACAAGAACAAGAATTCACTCGCTCTCACAAAAAAAATGATTCCAAGGTCGTAGCATAGGCTTGCTCGTAGTGTAGGACTCGACTAATCTAAGCCCACTAAATCTAGGATCAACTAGGACTTTATGGGTTATAATGTAGGCTAAGAGACGGGTAGGAAAAAAATTAAATATAAGTAATTAACCCTCCTAAGCACTTTATACAATTCAACAATCAATTCGAGCGTAAACTTATCATGACCTACCTTCACATCAAGAGTAGCCCCCCTTTTTTAAGCACTTCAATATTGAAAACTCACTTGCGAAAAGAAAATATGCTTCAAAGATGTGTTGTTTTTCACTTTTTCTTCTTTTTTTTTCTTTTTATTAATTTTTTTTTAAACACTCCCCCACTCAGTCAATTTTTGCTAGTGGATCTTTGTTAGCACAAGTACATCCTTCTTCCTTCTATGGATCCACTCAAAAGCTGCCCCATTTTCTCCTTACCCTTCTAACTCTCAATCTTTCGACTCAAGTGACTTCAGAGGTGAATGTTCAATCAAAAAAACATTAGGAACAAAAGTGTATTAGGCTTACAATGCAGGTACCAAAAAAAGGCTTACATGCTTAAATGGGTTAACTAAGGAAAATTTTAATCATGGTATGCAATTCAAGGCTCAATGGGTTAATCAAAGAAATGCCTAAATCATCTCCTGGACTCAACAAGACTTTATTTATTTGCTTCGTCACAGACGTAGGACAAGGTCTAGACTAACTCAGGATAGCACAGAATACAACTTCAAACTTCTCACACACATTACACATGGCCCATTCAGGATGATTTTATTCCAACTCTTAAGTTAAAGCATGTAACATATACAAGAAGTATTAAGTAATAAGAACCCTAGATGAATAAATAAGTCAAGAAGCTGAGAAAAAGGCATGACAGAACATGCTAATCAATTTTTCAAGGTATCATACAGTTCAAAACATGTCAGGAAGGTGATTCACTTGCCTCAGCCTAAATGTGCTAGCATCAAACACGTCAAAAGGCATCTAAGAGAAATTCTTTCTTCTTTTCTACTCCTACTCTAATCATAAAAAGATAAAAGAAATATCCGGAAAAGTACCGATGCACAAAGAAAAATCAAGGGGGTTTATTACCTAACTAAAACTAACTAGAAACGAAAAGAAAATAGTTTTGCATTTTTTGTTGGACCTTAATCCCTCAAGAAAGCTGTCCACAAAATCCATCATCGGAAAAGTCTATTTTTCTCTCTTCTTTTTTTCTTTTTCATTTTTCAATAAAAAAGCCGCTACACTAAGAAAGAGTACTACAACTAAGTTAAGATAGCACAGAAAATCACCACGACAATCTCCTTACCTCACACTTAAAATTATGCATTTCCGTCAATGCATACAATAAATAAAAAGAGGGTAAAAGAGACTCCATGGCAGGCGAAAGGCGGAAGTATTAGCAGCTCATGAGATTCTCAGACTTCTCCCGAACATCGTCCATTGTGCAGGCACCCCACACTTAGTTTCAACCACCTGCTCGCTTTTGCACACGCCTATTGATTTTGATTCCATGCTCATACTCCTATAAAATACAAAAATAATACTACAACGATAACACAATAAAAAAAATAAACAAAAAGAAAAAGAAAAAATCAAATTGGGTTTCCTACCAACAAACGCCTTATTTATAGTCGTGACACATACTTAAACTAGCTTCACCACTTTTGTATCCATCTCGAAGATATAAATTGTTTCCCCAAATTTGATTCAATATTTCGGTTATGGTACTAGGGTGGTGGTACAAAGCCAACATAACCAATTAACCAATATCACATTTTACATTTCCTGGCCTTGAAGTGAGGGTAGTCATTCTGTCTCCCTGGCATGCCAAATCTAAGAATATATGCACTTTTCCCCTCATCCCTAGACCCATCTATAGGCTCGGGTGGATTAATTCTCGTGTCACCAATCAAATTTAATGTTGAAAAGTGATTAGAATGAGATCCAATATGACCCAACTCTAAAATCGCTTCACTTTTGACATCCTCACTTTGCACACTTCGGCAACCTTGGCATCATCAACAAGAACATGGTCAAATGGTTGGAACTCCTATTTCTGCTCCACAAGCTAGCTAGTCCGTAACAATTAATTGTTGGGCATCAGGCATCTCAACCTTTTTATTCAATTAAGTCTGCAGGTCATGGATATCTGAGCCAAATTGGTCTATCTCTTGCCCGAGCTCAGTTCTTCCTTCTATTAGCTGTATCACCGCATTCATAAGAACATCAGGGAGACCTCCATATTCTTCTATTAATTAACTTTAACAATCCATACTAACAAAAGCACAAGCATTATAGAATCATCATAATAAGGGCTCGGGATAGGATAAAAAATGTTTGCGACAACTTCTTCAATTGCCCCCTGCAAACATCACAAGATTGAGATGGTGTACATAACTCGCCCTTGGGAATAAATTGACAACATTGCTAGAAGTAAGGTCTTATGCAATACGGACATGGATCAACAAAACATGAATACTTATTAGACCATAATTTTTTATTCAAAGATGCCATGTCAGGGAGAATACAAAAAATAATTTAAAAAGTAGAACTTGAATAGACAAAAAAAAGTCTAATATAGATAAACAATTAATTTCTAAGTCCCCAACAACGGCGCTAAAAACTTGTTGCTCCCAAATGCACACGCATGTATACACAGTTGACAAGTAATAAAGTGATAAGTAGAGTATTATTCCCACAATGAATCATGATTAACTATCAACAAAATTCAACTAATACAATTAATCTATTTAAGTAATTTTCTAGAGTATGAATATTTAACTAAAACTAATCTAGAGTAGCGAACTAAGCGATTGCCGAAAACAAGTCGGCAAGCTTAGAGACGAATTCAATGGGAGAAAATATTCCAAATCTATGTGTCAACTAATAATCCCGTTGAGTCTTCCACTTAAATTATCTAATTAATTTATCTGATTTATTAATTTACAAGGTTAATATTACTTGTAGTATTCTCCCGAAGTACCACTCGCCTGTTCAAGTTAATCTAACGCCTATATTCCTATAGAATTAGGATTAACAAGAACGTATTAATAATTTTCATATAGTAACCAAGCAAGACGATTAGGTATATTCCTATCCTAACCGCAAATCTATTCCCGATTGCTCAGGTTCAAGATCTTGCTCTACTCAATAATATATGCAATCTAGAATGTCCTCTCCCGAGTTCAATCCTTGGTTCGTAAATAGTATTCAATTGGTGATCAAAAAAATCAAATAATTAAGAAAAAGATTGAATAAGTAAACCAATATGATAAAATAATAAGAACAGTCCAAACTTCAAACTACAACGTTCATGTAGCACCCACAACTCTAGAACTAATAAACTATGAATAAAAAGCAAGAGAAGAGAAGAAAATCTAGTTAGAAGCTTCCTGCAAGTGTGTTTTGTGTTCTCTGCCTCAAAAGTGGTGTATTCTACTCCCAAATTATGTTAGATCCTCTCCAAAATAGGTTTAGAACCCCTTTTATACGAGTTGAGACCGTGTAAAGCCGAAATAACCTTGTCCCGTATGAAATAAAAAAATCTCAGAATACAGGGTCCTGGCCAGCGCGAAGCGCTAGACCAGTGCTGGAAACAGTGAGCTTTCACGTTCAATTCCTTACTTGATGCCTAACTTCGAATCTCCTCATAAATTATTAGCCAACCAATCATCATGTAATGATTACTTATCAAGTAATCGTTATGTGATGATTAAAAATTCGCTCTTTTTACTGCAAAATTCCATCTTTCACTCTCCAATATACCTACATTATTAATTAACACCCAAATAAGTATAAAATTCAATACTCAATCTAAGTTGGGGTATATACAATACAAAATACAATAAAAAATAATAAAATTATAGAGTAAATATTATCAAAATATATGAAATTATGCGCACATCACTGCACTAGAAAATTTTGCTTCTTTTATAGGCCCTTCAAACACCCCAAACTCAGCCGGACCTCCTATCCCCCCCCCCCCCCGAGATCCCGCCTAATCATCCTAACAAGTTCGTATACCCTATATTAACTTATCCAAAGGTTTGGAATATGAATAATAACAAAAAAATAAAGAATCAAGCATCAAACCAAAGTCTTAAACGTTCTTAACTTAAAAATTCTAACTTTTCACTAGATATATCTTAATAACACCTGAGCCCTTCTGGTCACATCCATACCATTCTAACAATCCAAATAACCTATATGAACCTTTCCGAACGCTCAAAACATGAATCGAAGCGCAATATCTCAAAAGTCAAAATTAAGTGAAACTTCCCATTTCTTAAGTTTTTCAAATTGCCAGCTTCAAACTTAAAGCATAAAATTAACCCCGGGACGCTCCAGACCCGATTTGAGCATACGTACAAGTATAAAATCATCATAAGAATTTGTTGAAACCTTCTAATTCTGATTTTATAATGACCTGACTGCTTGTTTTGAGCATTTGCATTCAGATCGGTAATTTGAGGTCATGAGTAGCTGCGTATGGCATATTATGACTTGCGTGTGTCATCGGTTTTTGTTTTAGATTTTTTTGAAACTGATTTGGAAGAATGAGTCCTAAATAAGAAGCTTTAAGTTGAAAGAGTTGACCAAATTTGACTTTTGTATATTTGACCTCAGATTGGAGTTTTGATGGTTCTAGTAGGTACAGATGGTGATTTTAGACTTAGGCGTATGCCTAAATTTGTATTTGGATGTTTCTAGAAGGGTTCGACACTATTTGAAGATTTGGAATGTTCATAAGTTTGACCAGGAGTTGACTTTGATGATATCAGATTCAGATTTTGGTTCCGAGAGTTGGAATAGGTCTGTTTTATCATTTGCGAGTTGGCGTCATTCCAAGTTGATTTGATAAGAATCAGACGCATAGTTGTGTTTTTAGAACTTCTTGAAATTCATTATGATTTTCATGTATTTTGGTGTCCGATTCACGGATTCGGATGCTATATTGGTATTTTGATCACACGAGCGAGTTCGTATGATATTTGTGTACTTGTGGGGACGTTTGGTTTGGAGCCCCGAGGGCTCGGGTGAGTTTCGGACGCGTTTTAGAGTATTTGAAAGAGTTACAGTTTTTTCATATTTTTTCTGGTGCTTCAGGTCTCGAAAATGTGAGATTTAGTTCGCATTTGCGAAGAGGGCTCCCCATTTGCGAGGTTGGGGTGGGACTGTTGTGTTCGCCTTTGCGAACTTATTGATCGCTTTTACGATGGAAGCTTGGGGCTGGGCAGGCCGCATAATTGACCTTTTTCTCGCATTTGGTATCTGCCAAGTTCGCTTTTGCAAACTTTTTGTGTCTTTTGCGACTTCTTAAGTGATGACCAGTGGTCGCTTTTGCAATCGTTTCTCTGCATTTTCAGGGTTCGTATTTGCCAAACCCAGGTCGAAAATGCGACATCTGTAGCTTGATTATAGCTAAGTATTTCCGGACTTAGCTTCATTTTATCACATTTTGAGCTCTAGACTCGGTTGGAGGTGAGTTTTAAGAGGAATGTTCATATACAACTATTAAGAAAAAGATTTTAACCAACTTTCAATTGTATTATATGATTATTTATGAGATTTAACATCAAAATCATGAGATTTGAAGGAAAATTTGGGGATTTTTGTCTATATTTTGATATATAAAAATTTGAGCTTTAAGAGTTAAATTGGACTCGAATTTGAAAATAAAATACATATATGGACTCGTAGGGTTATGGATATTCAAGATCTACCCTAGGACCCGGATTTTGACCGGACGAACCTAGGATTGACTTTTGGGGAATTAACTAAAGATCTTAACTTTATTTATTGGAATTGGTTTCTCTTGCATTATTTGATGTTATTAAGTTAAATTTGGATAGCTTTGAGCCGGGCGGAGGTGAATTTTAAAGGGAAAACTAATTTTGAGTGTTGATTGTGACTAGTTGAGGTAAGTGTCTGGCCTAACTTTATTGAGAAATTTTTTCCTACTAAATAATATTATTTACTACATGCGGGGGTGATGCATATACGAGATGATGAGCGTATATGCACGAGACAGGCTTATCCATGCTTGTGAGCGGGAAATTATATACTTTCTTTGTGCCTTGATGAACATGGTGATTCTTTTACTTATGCTTTAATTAATTCTATGATTAATAAATTCTACTAACTGTGTTAGAAAACATGTTAGAACATATGGCATCTTAAAACAAATTTAATGTGTTATTTTCAGGCAGTTTAGATACTTATTTGACTGTAGCATCATGAACACTAATTTATAGCTATTATTATCTTGCCACTTGAGTTCCTTTATCGGTAATTTGTGTCAAGATTGTGGTCTTAGGGCAATGTTTTGCATGAGGGTTAATTCTGTGCGGTTGATATGATGTTGACACGATGAGTAGTTTCATGCGGTTGGAAATGAGATTGGTTTGTTGCTTATTACCATGCGAAAGGAAAGGAAGTTGGATATCCGTTGCGATTACACATTCGTTAAGTACTTACATACGCTTTACTTTGGTTTCTATGCCTCTAATTATCACGTAGTTAACTTGTTAGATGCCTTAACCTGCTATATGTCTTCACTCACTACATGCCGTCACTTATTACATGTCTTCACTTACCATATGCTTTTACCTACTATATACATTTACTTGTTGAATTCCTTCACTTTCTACATGCTTCTACGTGCTACAAGATTTCATTTATATGGAATGCCTTCATTTGATCCCTATTCTTACTTGGTAAACATCCTTGCTCGTCTCATGTACTGCTCTCTTTTGCTTAACCGGATTGGGTGACTTGTGAATTGGTTGTGTGGTATACCTTGTGAAAGCCTTGTCATGATATATAGTAGACTAGTTTTGATATTGGACTGCTCATTCTACTCTGTTGAGTTGTATTACCTAGTCGGATATTGCGTGTTCAATTTCTTAGTGTTGTGTTGTGAACTTTTCTCGCATTTGGTTGTTGTTGTGGTTTCATATGACACTGTTGATATTGTGAATCGGGTTGCACGCTGCAACAGTAATTTTTATATATATATATATATATATATATATATATATATATATATATATATATATATATATATATATCAGGTTCCACGCAGTAACGATACTGATTTGACGAAATAAGGATGGAATATGATATGAATAGACGATGATATGGTTCGACAATCGAAATCGGATAATGGTATCGTTTAAATAATTGGGATCGGGTTGCACACCACAAAGAATTCGATGTGTTGTGGTTGTGTTATGGCTGTAGAGTTTATTCTTGATGTTGTGACATGAGGTATGAGCTTATGTTATTCTGGGGCCCTCTGCCAATTGTATTCTTGTTTCATTCATTACGTGACTACGTGTGTACCCTTTCTCGTATTTTCTCTTTCTACTTATTATCTGCACAGGTACAAATATAAGTAGGTATCTTTTAAATCTAATCTTGTTACTACTTCACCGAGGTTAGTTAAGAAACTTATTGAGTATATGGGGTTGATTGTACTCATGTTACACTTCTACACCTCGCGTGGCATTGAAGATGTCCCAGCGTTCTAGATTAAAGCTACCTTTAGATCTTAAAATTCTATTTATTTAAACTTCAAACAGATATTGTATTTTTTCTTCATAGCAGTTTATAAATGTAAATCATAGTGGCTCATGACTTGTACTACCAGTCCTTGGGAGTTATATAAATTTCAGTTATTTCACTTATTGGCTTCACATTAATTCTAGTAGAATTGTGTTGATTGTACTTGGCTTACCTAGTGGGTCGAATTAGGTGCCATCACGACTAGGAAGATTTTGGGTCGTGACAAGTTGGTATTAGAGCACTAAATTCGTAGGTTCTACGAGTCATGAGAAAACGTCTTGTAGAGTCTCGCGGATTGGTATGATGATGTTCATACGCATCTTCGAGGGGCTACATGGCATTTAGGAAAACTTTTCTTATTTCTTTCCTTATCGTGCGACCTTATTTTAGATTGAATCCTTTGGCTTTGCTTTTTCTTATTGTCCGTATGTGCTGAGAACCAAGTATCCTTGTGCACTGATGGCATGTGATTTTGTGGATAGGCTGTGAAGAGTTGTGGATTCTTAATTACTGTCGCGATGTGCTGCCTAGTCTTGGGAGCAGACGCATTGATCGATCTTTCAGTTATTCATTTGTGTGATAGAGAATATTCTTATATCTTGTCGATGAGCATCGACTCGGGGATGATTATTCGGTTGCCTAGTTGTTGTGACCATGGTGGGGTCATGGGAAGGTGTTGATTTGAGTCCAGCTGGTGGTCCATCTCTTGCTCCAAGATTTGAGGTCGTGTGTTTCGTAGGAGGTTTATATTCAGTGGAATGCATATATTATCATCTTGGAGCATTTGAAAAATTGGCTTGACTATCACAAGGATGAGTACGTGCTCGGTAGCGTCTTCAGAGTGTTTTATGACTAGTGTTATGTAAGTTTATGAGGTATTCAGCTGAATAATAGCGCGGGGCCGGGATAGTTATGAGGTAATAATAATGTGGGTTACCAACAATGTGTTCTATGGCTTTGAGCTAAGTAGGGAGTCTGTCATCGACGATCGAATTGCATGGTCATGTGTTGTATTAGTTCATGGACTAAATTGTGTTAGCAGATTGGCTATGATTTGAGAAAGGTTTCGTCCAGAATGATTTAGAGCAAGGAATCAGTGGATGTGTGATGTAAGATGTCTTACATGTATATAGAGGTCTTGGGAAAGATTTAGGTTAAGGCTCGTCGTGGATGCAGTGTCCAAGAAAAAAAATTCGCTTGGTTGCTTCTTCTGGTTATTCGGGTGCTGGTGAAGAGCGGGTTAATAGGTGTGTATTAGCTATGTAGTGAGAATTTGAGAAAGGTGGATGACTATCGAGAAGTTCCTGATGTGTTTAAGATTCATATGTGGCAATTGAGGATTTTCGGATTCGTGTATGGTTAGAGCTCGAGATCAGTAGTGAATGTTGATACCCAATTTTTTCCTATATACTTTAAATATGCAAAATGCCTTCAAAATAGCACATATATGCATACATAAGCATGTCCAAGTGTTTTATTATTTTTCCCATAATTTTAAAGGTTTAAATTGATTTATTTTCTCCCTTTTTACACATAAAATCCCCAATAATTATTTTTAAAATTATTATTTTTGATAATTCATCTATTGGATTTTTATATTTATGCCAAAGTATGGCAAAAGTAATTTTTACATATTTTTATAATTATATTTAGTATTTTTGAAGCTAAATTGCACATAATTGCAATATTAGCCATTTTAAGGTTTAATTATGTTTTATACGCATAAAATTGGATCATGTATTTTTTAATTGTTAATTATGTATTATAAATCATTTTAGCCCTTTAATTTATTTTTCAGAAACTATTTACTATTTTTTATAAATTAAAAAGGGAAAACTGGCTATTTAAATAGCAGCCCATTTGTATTTCAATTATAGCCAAATTCAAACCCCAATTCCCCAGCCCAATTTTAATTTAAACCGGACCCCAACCCAATTGAAAACCCACCGGACCCAAGCCCAAAACCGGATCCCTACCTACCTTCTCTAATCTCGACCGTTGATATGGGAGATCAACGGTCCACGTTGCCTCTTACCATTTTTAACCCCAAATGACCCCTTAGCCTAATTCATTTCCTACCAATCTGCCGCCCTTGAATCCCCTTTCATCTCAAATTCTCTCTGAAACCTAACTCAAACCCTAGCCACCGCCACCCAAACTAACCCCAATCCCCTTCAATCCTCTCTCAATCTATGGACTCCCATGGCTGTTCGAGACGTGTACATGTCTCATACGTCCTCTGGTGGCCCGCTTTTGTGATTCCGTGGAAAGATCTCGAAGAGATCTAGTCCAGACCTTCCTCAACTTCTATCCATGGTCTTTTTCCCGGCCATCCATGGCTGTTCGAGTCAGATCCATGGCTTTTCCGGCTAAAATCGATAACGATTTAATGTTATCTCATCCTCTTTGGGTTCTCTGAAACCCTAGCCCTTGAGATTTCTTATTGTTCTTTAGATCTGTCTTCGATCTAGGTGTATCCATGGGTTTTAACCAATGTTTTCTTCGTCTCTTTCATTTTCTGAAAAAACCTAGTTATAAATCTTCCGATCTTTTTAGATCTGTGATAGATCTGTGGGTTTCTTAAGGTTGTCACTTGTGTTCTTCAAAATGTTTCACCGATTTTAAATAGTTTCTTCATTTTCCAAACTAGGGTTTCAAAACTTTTTTGCAAAAAAACGATTTCTTTCTGATTACTGTGATTTTTAGCATGTTTAAACGTTACCTGAGCCTTTCATTTTGGCTCGACTCATTTTTGTCAAGAAACCCTAATACTTCTGGGTTCGATTCGAAGTTTGAATTTGTTTGCAGTGTGTTTGCATGACTACCATGAACATTCTGGGCTTTATTTGTGTTCTATATGCTCTTGTGCTTCTTGTTTTCGTTTGTTCTTAAGGCCTCTTTGATTTTATCCAAACCCGTGTTATTTATAGGTTCGACCATTTGTTTTATTGATCGTTCATGTAATTTATGTTGATTCTGTGTAATCTCCTTAAACCTACACCTTTGATTCTATGTATTTTCCTTGTAGTTCCATACTGATTTTTCAAAATTGCTTCCTTACTATTGTGATCCTTTCCTTGGTTAGTACTGATTCCGTGTGATTCTCAATCTCATCCGTGATTCTTTAAACTAATTTTCAGAATCAAATTATACTCTGCCTTGTTTATGTGCCGTTAATTAACGTGTACTTTCCTTATGTTGAAACTATTCTGTACTTAGACCCTATTACATGATACATGCTTTTACTATTCCTATTATGGTAAAATCAGTCTTACAAACAATTCTTTTCCTTATTTGATACAACGTGTACCCGTTTGAACTATGACTCCCTAATTAAAGGGAGTCCGGGTCTTTAATTGATTCTAATTTGTATTATTTCTATAATTATGCTAAGTCAGCACTTGTTACCTTATTTTCCTGCCTGTTTTCAAAGCTATAAATAATCTACACTCTCTTCTTTAAAGACACGAACAATTATTTCAGAACACACACATACACACTCAAACTCTCTCTTCTTTCCCTACTACTTGTGCTACTGCTTGTCTAGCCGGCTGAAAGCCAAGGCTAGACATTGGAATTCTTCTTGCTTTACTTTCCTGCACTTTGCTTCCTTAACTGGTATGTCCTAGTTTAATTTTAAAGCCTCAACAACAACATGCTTCTCTTATTGTTTCAGTTTCTCTAATTGCTGGTCTACTTCTACTTGTAGTTCTATTGTGAAACCTGTAGTTGAGTTTCATTACTAGCATGCTACTATGTCTCCTCTTTCCTTTAGATTAATGCATTCCCTTATGTGTGTTTCAAAGCATGCCTTGTCAATCACTTACTGTGTACTTACCATCTAATGAATCCCAAATACCTATCCCCTCCATGTGTTTATGTTCTTTCTAACTGGTCTGTGATTATGCCAGTATCAGCTATTGCTGAGCATGTCCAAACCAGTCTTAAGACCCTTGCTGGGGTTATGTGTTTACAACCAAATGTCTGTGTATCCTCAAATCCCTTGACCCCCCTGTGTGATTACTAATTCTGTGTGTGATCCCACCTGTTTGAGTTTTGTTTACTACTACAACTGCTTTCAATCATCTCTGTTACTGATTGCTTTCAAAATGGACTTGTCAGTCCAGTTTTTAAATAACCTTTCAAATATGTGTTCTGCACCTTCACTATACTCTTAGAATACTAGGTTCTGCCCCTTTTGTGTGAGCCTTGCCTTGAGACCCTTGAGCTCCCTCTAAATTTGGACACATGAAAGCTGGCCTTTCCACACTGCACTTACTCTGTCTTGGCTATGAAATCTGGGTGTGAGCACTGCCCGGGATCCCTTGAGGTCCTTAGGGAACTCTGACACACCTAGATATGAGGGAAAGCTATGAATAATCTTGGCACTTGAAGTGATTTATGACGTAACTCAGGGAGGAAGTCCTAATCAGGCTTCCTATAGTGTAACTTCTTATTTTCATTGCTACTTATGTAACTCATTTCAATGTTGGTCTGTAATGACCTGTTATAAACAAGTATTGGGGAGTCTAGTGAAAAGGGATGGGGTAAATATGCATGCTATAGTTGTTGAGGGTAGAAAACATGTTATTAGGGTTATATTCCTAATTGTGCAATAGAAACCATGTTTAGGGTTCATACATGCATTAGAAATCGTGCTCTTAGGATACATGTTTTCTTGCTTCAGCATCTCATCCATGACTAATCCATGTTTTATGTCTATCACTTAGAAATCCTGCTCCTAGGACAACAACAACTGATGTTCTTAATGTTGATACCACACAAGGGGGGGGGGGGGGTGATTTGTGTGGTACCCAATTTTCGCTCTGGAAGAACTTGGTTCTTCTAGTGTACTTACTACTACTGTTTGCGGAATTAAGAGTACATTAAATGAAGAACACAGAGATTTTTACGTGGAAAATACCTGGCTCAAAAGGTGAAAAAACCACGACCTACTACTCAGTAGAATTTTCCCAAACTTCCACTAAAATCACTGAGCCAAAACAGCATTTACAAAACTCTTGTAAACCTAAGGATTAAATTCTAATCCCAGTGTAGCACACAGCCTCAACTGTTGCGACACCTTCGAGTTAACTCTAACTTGAATACTCGAAGTACCTAATACAATTGCTTCTATGAAAGCTGGAAAGGTACAACTTTAAAACACCTACTACAATTGAACTAAAATAAAAGAAAGACACAATGGAATTGGTTCTTCTATCTTGTCCAAGTAGCTTCAGGAATGCACACTTGAATCTCACATAAATTGCTTGCAAAATTGCATCGCTCTTTTGCTCTCAATTTAGTTTAACTTCTGCGTTTGTGCAATGCCTGTAAAAGAGAACAATCATTGTTATTTAATGAGTTAGTAATCAGAGTTTGATTGAGACTCAATTGCTGATCTTCCATAGAAGTTGAGTCCTTGAACAATACAAACTCCAACCCTATCCTTTATCCGAATTGTGTCCTCTTCCCATGAGAAGACTTTCTCTCCTCATCCAATATGCAACCTTTTCGATTAGTTCAGGAGATATTGCTGCTTGATCACTGATACTTATCTCCTTCATGTGTATCTCACATATCTAGGTTGATAGATACTGTGCCTCACATGATGGACCTGGTCCATGAGTGAGTTCATTTGTCATTCTTCAAAACTTCACCTGAACTCGGGCCAACAAATTCCCCCTTTTTGATGATGACAACTCTGTGCTTTTATGGATCAAAAAATCTGTAAGAACTCAACTTAACCATCAACACTTAACTTAGAATTTTAACTTATCATCAAGGACCAGGTTTAATTAGGTTATAAATATCACATTATTCAGAATAAAGATTAAAGCACATTAAAGCACAATATCTCTTCCCCCTTTTTGGCATCATCGAAAAGTTGCATACATTGTGAATCCCAGAATTTAGTAATTACTCATGGCCACTTGGGCATCTGCAAGTGAAAACATGGATTAAATCATCAATAATCAACAAACACATTAAACTATTAAGAACAAAATCTTCATAGAACAAGAGAAACAGCAGTTGTCATTGATAAGATATGTTTCCACCTACAAACCACAAAAAGAAAGGAAAAAAAACTTCCAAACATGAGCAAAAACAGAAAAAGTCCCTAATCTGGGTCACTGGGGGGTAGTAGACTGGTTCAGAAGGCAACAACTGGAGGACCTAAGGCTTGGAAGAACTAGAGGGCTGGGTTTGGAGAAGGTTGAGCATATTCTGAAGCATCCCATCACTTTTCTCCTTTTCTTTTGCTAGCTCAGCTCTAAGGCCATCTCTTTCAGCTTCCAATTCAGCAACACGAGCCTGAAGCCTAGCAATTTCAGCATCCTTTGTTCCACACTCTTGAACCAAAGCCCTAACCTTGCTGTTCACAGGTGTCTTCAGAGATGAACCAGGTTCAACTGGGATGTCATTGACAGGATAGTCACAAGCTAATAAGGTCTTAATACCAAAATGCTCCTTGCTTGATGCCATCTCCCATTTCTTCAAAGGCACCCTTAGCCTGTCCAGCACAGTAGTCAGTATGAACCCATATGGAGTTGCATGTGCCTTGGAGCCATTAATAACCCTGTCTATTAATTTGACAATAAAAGCAGGCCAATTTATCTGCATTCCTCTCACAAGGCACTCCATAAGAACCAGGTCCATGTAGTTGGCAGTGTGCCTCCTCTCCTGTCTGGGCAGCAGGCACTTGTTAACAAATTCAAAGAAGACCTTGTGCTTAGGTCTCATCTCACTTTTCTGCACAAACCTGGCTTCAGGTACATCTTCAGCAGTTGCAGCATCACAAAAATTTCTAGTAATTTGAAGAGCAATGGGGAGAAATTCCAGACATGGCCACCTTTGCCTTGTATAATCATCATAACCTTCACTAGGTATGCCCAGAATCTCACCCAGTTTGACTGCATCAAACTCCACTTTTACTCCTCTCACCAGGCTGGAGACTACCCCATTTTTCACAGTGGCATTTGCCATAAACTCAATTAGTTTATTCCTGGCAATCCTGCCATCCAATTCAAGGACCATGTCCTTCCACCCTTGTGCAGTAAGAGCATCTACCAACCTCCTCATTCTTGGTTCATCCAGGTCTTTCAGCAGCCTTCCTTTCAAAAATTTTCTTTTGCCAAAGATGGCAAACCTGTCTTGTTCTTTATCAGATTCTTCTTCTTCCCCACCACTCCACTCTTCATCTTCTTCAACAATTTTCTTTTGTTTACCCTTCACAGCAGACCTAGTTCATTTGGCTAAAGAAGAATCAGTAGGTACAGGTACAGAGGAAGACTTCTTGGAAAAAGTCTTGGAACTTTTTGGTTTGGGTGTTGGAACCTCTTCAGTTGTTCCTCTTTCTTGATGGACCAGTTCCATCTCCTCTTCTTCTTCTTCTTCTGCAACCTCAGAACGCTCCACAACCTTTGCTTTTCCCTTCTCCCTCTTTTTCTTCCTGCTCTCTTCCAGAGCTTTCTGTAATTCTGCTTCACTTTGTTTGACCCTGCTCCTGGTAGCTCTTCCCTTAGGTACTGAAGGTACAGTAGGTTTTGGGGATGATATTTTGCTTTTCTTTGTTGGCTTGGAAGCAGTTGGAGCCTTTTGTGTGGAAGTTGTACGCTTCTTTGGATCATAACTGGCCCCAACCTTCTTCAGAAGATCAGCCAGAGTCTCCCCAGCAGATGAACCAGGTTCATCTTGTTGCTTGCTTAAATTAACAAGCCCTCCAGCCGCCTCCCCAGTACCACTTCCCCCGACTTGTTACCACCCTCTTCAACACCACCACAGATAGCCAATACTTTTTCTTTCTTATTTCCCCTCACATCACCATTGACTCCCTTTCTCTCTTTTTCTTTCTTTTTACCTCCTCTTCTACTAGAATCAGCCCCCTTTACATCATTAACAAGACCAACCAAGACAAACCTATTTTCTACACTTTCAACAACATCAGAGAATACCAAGCAAGAACTTACCTCACCAGGAGTTTCTTGAATATTTTCAGTGTCAGATGACCCATGTTCTTCACCTTCGCTGGCAGAAATAAAATCATCAGACTCAGAGCTTGAGTCAGATTCTTGAGCATGACTTTCCTTCCTCTGGCTAGCCTTTAATTTCTCACTTAGAGCTTTCCTTAGAGCTCCATAGGCTACAGTTTTTCTAGCTAGCATTTTCTGCCTGCGAAACCTAGGTTTTTGGTTTTCAATAGGAGGAGTAAATGAGGATGTGTTAGAGGGAGATGCTGGTGGGGGAGTGCCAGAATTATCTTGAGGGTTAGACATGATTCTTCGACTATAGAGGAGTTTTGGGAATTTCTGAGAAGAAAGAAGATTTGGGATTTCTGGACAAGAAGAGGGCGATCAGAACTGGAGAAAAGTTTTGACGATTATGGACTAATGAAGGAGGGGTGTGGTGTATTTAAAGGTGATTAGACTTAAATGCAGTAACGGCAGCTTTTCGGAGGTCAAGTAGAAGTCTAATCAAGGTGTAATTCCGGTCTCTTAGTGATTATTAGGCCTCGCTAGATTTTAGGCAAAAATCCTGGTTTTTAGAGTTCTAGGGGAACGAAACTGGTTCAATGCTCAACGGATAGAATTTCTGGGAATTTGATGAATCTAGGACTTCTGCTCATGATTGGAAAAATAATCTTTCTAATTGTGCAGAGTATAGAAAACATACCTGAGCTTTTCATATGAACACATACTGATGAACCAGGTTCTTCATTTAGAACTCTCTTGAACATGCCTCAAATGCCAAAATAGAAGAAACTTTGTAAGAGATTAGTGAATCATATATATACACATGTCACAGGAGTATACTAATTAAAGTATGAAACTGAGTAAGAATTCATCTAGATATTTACACAAAGTTAGAACTCCTAACCAAAAAAAATAAATTTTTTTTCAATTTTTTTTTTCATTGTGCATTCTGAACTGGACCTATTAGGTGATCTTAATCATCCCTAATTCCAACCTGTTCCTCTCAAAGTTTTCTCTACTCAGTGCTTTAGTGAAAATATCAGCTATTTGTTTATCAGTGGCACAGAATTCTATTGAAATCAATCATTTCTCATAGTTATCTCTTAAGAAGTGGTGTCTAACATCTATGTGCTTAGTCCTCTTATGATGAACAGGGTTCTTTGTCATACTTATAGCACTAGTGTTATCACAAAATATTGGAATACATCCCACTTCAATTCCAAAATCTACCAGCTGTTGTTTGGTCCATAGCAGTTGAGCACAACAAGAAGCAGCAGCAACATATTCAGCTTCAGCAGTAGATAGGGCCACAGAATTTTGCTTTTTGGTAGCCCATGAAACAAGGCATGAACCAAGGAAGTGTGCCATACCTGAGGTGCTTTTCCTGTCCCTGCATAATCAGTATCAGCATATCCTACTAGATCAAAATTACTACCTTTAGGATACCAAAGGCATATATCAGTGGTGCATTTCAGATATCTCAGTATCCTCTTGACAGCAGTCAAGTGAGACTCTTTTGGATTTGCCTGAAAACGAGCACAAAGCCCTACACTGAAAACAATGTCAGGTCTGCTGGCAGTGAAATACAAGAGTGAACCAATCATACCCCTATACAACACTTGATCAACTGATGAACCAGGTTCATCAACATCTAATTTAGTGGCAGTTGCAATGGGTGTGTCTATTTCTTTAGATTCCTCCATTTTAAACTTTTTGATTAGCTCTTTTGTATACTTCTGTTGATGGATCATGGTTCCATTTGGACTTTGTTTGATCTGTAAGCCTAAGAGGAAATTAAGCTCACCCATCATGCTCATTTCAAACTCACTCCCCATTAATTTTGCAAAGTCCTTACTTAGCTTGTCAGTGGTGGCCCCAAAGATTATGTCATCAACATATATTTGTACAACAAGGAGATCCTTACCTTTTCCCTTAAGAATAAGGTACTATCAATTTTACCTCTCTTGTAACCATGCTCCAGCAGGAATTTTGACAGTCGTTCATACCATGCTCTTGGGGCCTGCTTGAGTCCATAGAGAGCCTTGTCTAACTTGTACACATGCTTAGGACATTCCTTGCTCTCAAACCCTGGAGGTTGTTTCACTAACACTTCTTCTTTCAGGTAGCCATTTAGGAAGGCACTTTTGACATCCATCTGATGAAGAGTAAATTCCATATGTGCTGCAAAGGCTATGAGAAGTCTGATTGCCTCTAGTCTTGCAACTGGAGCAAAAGTCTCATCATAGTCTATGCCCTCCTCCTCGTTGTAACCTTGGACCACCAATCTTGCCTTGTTTTTTGTAACTGTTCCATCTTCATCAAGTTTGTTCCTGAAGACCCATTTTGTACAAATGACTGATATGTCCTTGGGTCTTGGAACTAGATACCAAACTTGACTTCTTTCAAACTGGTTAAGTTCATCCTGCATTGCATTCACCCAATCTGCATCCTGCAAAGCCTCACCAACATTTTGAGGTTCAATGTAGATAGAAAAGCATCAAAAGCACACAGATTCTTTAATTAGGATCTGGTTTTAACTCCAGATGTTGGATCAGTGAGAATGTTCTCAATGGGATGAGAACTTTGATACTTGTGAGGTTTCACAACCAACTGGCTTCTGCTAGATGTTTCTGCCATTTGCTGAGGAACAGGATCATGAAAAGGTTCCTTCAAAGAATTTATTTCAATTCCTCTTTGATTAGTTCCCTCTGTCAGGTTGCCCTGTATGGAAGAACCTGTTCCATCACCTGTTCCTTCTGTTGGTGCCACTTTGACCTGAGCTGATGCTTCAGTCAAGTCCTTTACCAATCCGATGGCTTCATCTTCATGTTCCTGTCTCTCAGAAAGAATGTTAGTTTCATCAAATACTACATGCACACTTTCTTCTACACACAAAGTTCTTTTGTTAAACACTTTATATGCTTTGCTATGTGAAGAATATCCCAAGAATACTCCCTCATCACTTCTGGGATCAAACTTACCTAGGGAGTCTTTTCCATTATTGTGCACATAGCACTTGCAACCAAATTCCCTAAGATGGGATATGTTTGGTTTTATCCCTTTAAGTAACTCATAGGGAGTTTTCTCTACCAGAGGTCTGGCCATGCATCTATTGATTATGTAACATGCAGTGTTTACAGCCTCTGCCCAGAAGCTGTGAGGCAATTTACTAGAAAGCGACATGGTTCTAGCCATGTCCTCAAGAGTTCTATTCTTCCTTTCAACTACTCCATTTTGTTGAGGGGTCCTAGGGGCAGAGAAATTATGATCTATACCATTTTCATCACAGAATTCAGCAAACTTGGAATTTTCAAATTCAGTTCCATGATCAGACCTAATGGATGCAAGTTGATTTCCTAATTGTTTCTGAGTTTTTCTAACAAATGCAGTGAACATATCAAATGCTTCATCTTTGGAGGTTAGAAATAGAACCCAGGTAAATCTAGAATAATCATCAACAAGCACCATTACATATTTCTTTCCACCTCTGCTCATGGTTCTCATTGGACCACATAGATCCATATGGACCAGTTCCAACGACTTGGTTGTACTTACCATTTTCTTGCTTTTGAAGGATGATCTTACCTGCTTCCCCCTTGCACATGCCTCACAAACTTTGTCTTCCTTGAACTTGATGTTAGGTAACCCTATTACCAAGTCTTTAGAGACTAATTTGTTAAGCTGATTTAGACTTGCATGACCAAGTCTTTTGTGTCACAGGAGGGGATCATTGACCAACACACTTAAACAAGTGAGTTCACTTTCTGAGAGAGTAGACAAATCTACAATGTAAATATTGTTAACTCTTTTTCCCTGCAAAACAATCTTGTCAGTGGTAAGGTTAATCAGAAAGCATTTGGTGGAGGTAAAAGCCACAAGGTTACCTCTGTCATACAATTGTTACACACTTATTAGGTTATATTTCAAGCCATCTATCAGGTAGACATTCTCTATGGAATGAGAATGAATCTGTCTTTCCTACCTTTCCAACCCCAATGATCTCACCTTTCTTTCCATTACCAAAGGAGACATTACCTCCTTTTAAGTTCTCAAGTGAAAGGAACTGGTCCTTGTTCCCAGTCATATGTTTTGAGCAACCACTATCCATATACCATATTTGGCTGCATCCTTTCACTTGGACCTACAAAAGAAATCAGGGGTTAGTCTTAGGAACCCAAACTAATTTGGGTTCCTTCTATAGGCAAAAGGATGAATCAAATTCCTTTTTGCCCATCCAGGCAGCTTACTTTTCTCTTGAACAAAGGCTTTGTTCTTTTGACTGGCCTTTACTTTTGCATTACATTCATTTTTGTAATGGCCAGTCTTGCCACAGTGTGTGCATATTTTATTTTCAGGAAGTGTGAGGTACTTGCTTTTAGGGTCCCACTTTGGTGCTTGAGTCCCATAGCCAAGTCCTCTTTTGTTGCTACTGTGATGCTCTTGCAACCAAGAGAGTGCATCAGAGGCCTTGTTCTATTTGCAAGTTCTGTCTAATTCATGTTTCACTTTTCCTAGATCTTCTTTTAGGACTTTGATTAGTTCATCCTTTTTATACAATTCATCCTTCATTTTTCCTAGGTTTTCCTCTAGAGTGAGATATGTGTGATCAGCTTTCTTCTTTCCAGTTCCTAGTTTCAATTTTAAGTTTTCAGACCTAAGTTCTAGGACACTGTTATCAAGTTCAAGAACCTGGTTTTTCAACTCAGCATTTGTGTTATCACTCTCATTAGCCCTAGACTCTAGACTTCTGCATTTTGCTTTTAGGATCACACATTCCCTAGACAGAACTTCCTTCTCATTATTAATTATCTCAGACTCATCTGAAGTCTAGTAATAGCTCAGCCAACCTTTCTTTAGACAAAAATTTAATGTTGTCTTTGAGATGAAGAATACTTACCTCTTGTTCTTCATCTGATTCTCCGATGGCCATCAGTGCTTGCTCTTCTTCAGCTTCATCTTCTGAGGTTTCTCCCCAAGCAGCAACCATAGCCTTGGTTGAACCCTTGTTCCTTTTTGGTTGAACCCATTCCTTCTTCCTGTTCCTTCGTTCAGCCCTTTCTTTCTTCCACTCAATTTCCCATTGAGGATAGTTCTTGATCATGTGATCAGTCTTACCACACTTGTAGCAACCCTCATTGGTCTGTTTCTCAGGAGCTCTTGTCTTGTTGAAGGTTGTACCTCTTTAAGAACCCTTTTCTCTCATCAGGTACTTTTTGAAATCTCTAGTGATCATAGCCATCTCATCATCTTCCAGATCTGAACCTTCAGCAATTCTGAGAGCTAAGCTTCTCTCCTTCTTGGGTGTATCCATCTTCATGGTTTGCCTTCTCATTTCATAAGCAGTAAGATTTCCAATCAGTCCATCCAATCTGAGAGTAGCAATATTCTTGGATTCCTGAATGGCAGTGATTTTGCTTTCCCATATGACTGGCAGAACCCTTGTCAGAATTTTCTCAACCTTGTCTTCTTCAAGAATAATCATTCCAAGAGATTTAAGTTCATTTGTCAGTGTAGTGAACCTAGTATACATTTCTTGAATTGTTTCTCCTTCCTTCATAGTAATGTTCTCATATTGAGAATACAACAGTGTTCCTCTTGACCTCTTTACTTGAGGTGTTCCTTTATGAGCCACTTGCAAGGTGTCCCAGATTTCCTTAGCAGTGGTACAGCTTTGAATTCTGCTGCACTCATCAGGACCTAGTCCACACACAAGCCATTTCTTGGCTTTAGCATTTTTCTCCCACTTCCTCAGGTCTTCAGCAGTGCAGTCAGCCCTTGTCTTTGGCACATCAACTCCTTCAGCATTCTTCTTTGTGGTTGCTAGGGGACCATCAGTGACTATGTCCCAGAGTTCAAAGTCTTCCCCTATGATGTGATCTCTCATCCTGTTCTTCCACCAAGAATAGTACTGACCATTGAAAAGTGGAGGCCTAGCAGTGGATTGCCCTTCCCAGTTCCCAGATGGTGCACACATGTTGATCTTCTCCTAAGGTGTTAGCCTCTTCAAGGATAACCTGCTCTGATACCAATTGATGTTCTTAACGTCAATATCACACAAGAGGGGAGGTGATTTGTGTGGTACCCAATTTTCGTTCTAGAAGAACCTAGTTCTTCTAGGTGTACTTACTACTACTGTTTGCGGAATTAAGAGTACATAAAATGAAGAACATAGAGATTTTTACGTGGAAAACACCTGGCTCAAAAGGTGAAAAAACCACGACCTACTACTCAGTAGGATTTTGCAAAACTTCCACTAAAATCACTGAACCAAAACAACATTTACAAAACTCTTGTAAACCTAAGGATTAAACTCTAATCCCAGTGTAGCACACAGCCCCAACTGTTGCGACACCTTCAAGTTAACTCTTACTTGAATACTCAAAGTACCTAATACAATTGCTTTTATGAAAGTTGGAAAGGTACAACTTTAAAATACCTACTACAATTGAACTAAAATAAAAGAAAGACACAATGGAATTGGTTCTTCTATCTTGTCCAAGTAGCTTCAGGAATGCACACTTGAATCTCACATAAATTTCTTGCAAAATTGCCTCGCTCTTTTGCTCTCAATTTAGTTTAACTTCTGCATTTGTGCAATGCCTGTAAAAGAGAACAATCACTGTTATTTAATGAGTTAGTAATCAGAGTTTGATTGAGACTCAATTGTTGCTCTTCCATTGAAGTTGAGTCCTTGAACAATACAAACTCCAACCCTATCCTTTATCCGGATTGTGTCCTCTTCCCATGAGAAGATTTTCTCTCCTCATCCAATATGCAACCTTTTCGATTAGTTCAGGAGATATTGCTGCTTGATCACTGATACTTATCTCCTTCACGTGTATCTCACATGTCTAGGTTGATAGATGCTGTGCCTCACATGATGGACCTGGTCCATGACTGAGTTCATTTTGTCATTCTTCAAAACTTCACCTAAACTTGGGCCAACAACAACATTGTCATAAAAGTTGTTACTCTCGTACTTTCAGAAGTAACATTTCAATAATTCTGCAACTCTTGTGCGCATTTAGAAATCATGGCTTAGGGATTCTATTTTTTTTTACAATCCTGTCATTTGCATGTGCATCTTAGATACCATGTTTTAGGATCTTATCCACACTTGCATTCACACTTAGTGCAAACTGCTGGTTATAAAAGAGGTAAAAACAACTTCACACTTGATTATCCTGTTTAAAATAACTGGTAATAATATCTGCATTTGTATCAACTAGAACATCATGCTCTTAGAGTAAAATAATTTCCACTGTTTTAATAATTCTGAATAACTGCTGCACATTATTTTACGCCTAGACATGCCTTAGGTAATCAACTTTAAATGAAACCAGAATCATCTATGCGATTAGTGTCTAATTATCAACTGTTAAAATCAGTAGGCAAGCCTGATTCAGACTTCTTTTCTGAGTCATGTGATAAATCTGGTTCTGCTGTTATCACTTAGATGCCATGCATAGGATTTAAATTCAGACTTTAATTGTGTATGAGTCATGCTGTCTATGTGTATTACCTGTGGAGGTATATTTGAGCCTTTCGTTTGTCTTCCATGCTCCCCTTAATTGAAGTCCTACTTGTTATTGTATGTCGCCTTAGTATTTTGCCTTTAAAACTGAGGGTCTTCCTAGAACCTCCTTCTTATAGGATAGGAGTCCTAAATTCCTCCGGGACTGATAGGAAGGGACGGGTAACAGCATGCGATAGGGGTCGAGACCAACCTTCGCTTTAATTACCTTTACGGGGCGGGAAAGGGTATATATGGATATAATGACCGGTGCGCTAATGCCACGTGTAGCCCCTTTTCTAAGGAGTGATTACCGGGCATTGTACTGATGTGATCCATATTACAAACAAACCTAGGACACCCCTCTTTACATTCACGAACATGCTTAGATTGTAATCCTTTTTAAAAATCTCGCTGTCTTTCAAACATTTGTGTGCTTAAACTTAAATCCCCTACTATTTGAGCCATACTTGCTCACTTGCTAATTGTAAAAATTCACAAAAACTGTCTGGCCGGGAACCATACTAGTGGATCCTGAGGGGTGCTTAACACCTTCCCCTTAGGATAATTTCAAGCCCTTACCCTATCTCTGGTTATCAAACATAGTTAGAAATGAACTATATAGGTGCCCTAACACACCTTAAAATTGTTAGGTGGCGACTCTTCAAAAAATGCAAACCCCCCTTTCCCAAAAGGAAAGAGTTGTCCCAACCAAAAATGTCATAAACCGGATTTCCTCTGCAAGGAAAGGAAAAAGGGGACGCGACAGCATGGCGACTCTGCTGGAGATTCTTAGGCTTTTACCATTTCATACCATTTTTGTGAATTCGTACCCCTATGTGCAATTGCTTGTTTAATTTCTTTAAGCATTTAATTTTCTTCTTCAAAAGCAAAACTGACATATTTTTCTTGTTTCTTTCCTTTCTGCTGCTTTAAATTATGAAACTGTTGTATTTATCGCCTTCTTAACGTGCAAATACATGTCAACATGCTTTTAATTTTTGCGTAATCATGCTCAACATCATACTCCACTCGTGCCAAACAAATACTATAGCAACGCTTGATGAGTGGTTGCGCCCTTCCTGTATCAATACCCCCTAAATTCGGAAAGGATTATTTGCGGTAAAACTAGTCGATCAACGATGCAGTCGACAGTTCCGTGTCATCCCCCTTGAGTTGTCCGCTCAAGGGTACCAGTCTAAAACCCCATAGTAACCTTACTCTGTTTGAAATTATGCATGCATCATGGTCAAACCTAGCCGGGTCAGTTATGTTGTCCACATAATGATCCTCTAAGATAGCCTCGTCCAAAGTCCACTGGGTTTCCCTAAACACAAACGGATGTCGTCATGTTCTATGCATTTATTTGGAGAACTAAATGCTTCATGCTAATTATTGATGTTAAATAGTCGAGTCTGGTGGGGGTAAGGGCCTAACCTTGTTTGCCTTGCAGAAAGATGAGGCATGAAGTCCCCAGATTCGGCATGGTCACTAACATCCACCCAAGGTTGCTAAGTTTGTGGGAAGATCTACATTCTAGTGACAAAACCCTCGTCAGAAAATATCTGGGTAATCTACCATCCCTCCTGGAGATTCAGCCTAACAACAACATAATAGAGGCTGCTACCTTGTTTTGGGATTGTGAAAGGGTCGTGTTTCACTTTGGGGACATCGAAATGGCAACTTTGCTAGAGGAGATAGGAGGACTGGCCGGTCTAGTGTGGGAAACTCCGGGTTTGCTAATGCCTGAGAATCGCAAAGGCAAAGGTTTCCTTAAAATGATGGGTTTGAAGAATAACGCAGAATTGGTATGCCTGAAGGAATCATACATCCCTTTTGACTACCTATACGAAAGATACGGTCACAACAAATCATACCGTACCTACCATGACGAGTTTGCCATCACATCCTTGGGTCACATCCATCGTAGGGTTTTCGTCTTCATGTTTTGCTTCCTGGGTCTGATCGTGTTTCCAATGAAGAAAGGGATAATCCATACTAGGCTGGCTATGGTAACCAAGACACTAGTGGAGGGGATTGGTGGACAGACATTCAGCATTGTACCCATGATCATTGCAGACATATATCGAGCCTTAGAGAAGTGCCAACGAGGAGCAAAACACTTCGAAGGCTACAATCTACTACTTTAACTTTTGCTCATGGAGCATCTTCAAAAGAGCGAATACCGACAAGAAATTCAGCAAAGGGACTGGGATGATCACATCGCTTTCCACCACCTAAAGCGAATGAATTACATCCCCGACATGTTCGCTCAGCTTGAGAATGCCAAAGGATGGGTTGAGCTCTTTGATAATCTGATTGAAGAACAGGTTCAGTGGATGTTCGAGTGGTTTCCGACAGAGGAGTTCGTCGCCCAATCCAGAGACGCACCTTTCCTGATACTGATTGGTCTAAGGGGAACATACTCTTACGTCCCACTTCGAGTTATGAGGCAAGCAGGTAGGAAGCAAGTCATACCCAGGGTCCACAAGATGAGACATTTCCGAGCTGACTTCCAAAATGATGATAGTCCCCACAAGTGCCAAGACCAACACATGTGGCACTACAATATCGTAATGGGGAAAGACACCATCAAGCCAGACAAATATCGTGTCGGTTGTACCCTTTTCTATTCGGGTTGGTTGGAAGACAATTGGGATGGTCTGGGCCAGCCAGGGTTCGTTCGAGGTCACAGAAGTATAGATGAAAAGGCCGAGGCGCAAGTCAAGTACAGCCAGCTGCGCAAAAGGATCCGTGAATGCGAGAGCGAACAGCGCGAGATACAAGAATCCAACCAGAAGCTGATCAAGGAATGGAAAGACATGGCTATCAGTGCCAACAAAAGGCTGGGATACTTGGAGCGAGGCATAGTAGAACTAGAGAGAAAATTTCTCAAAAGGGTTGAAGACTTTCAAAAGGCTGAAGGGACCGAAGGCGGACATCTAGCCAGAGCATACCTGTTGCTGGGACTTCGCCAATTGGGGCAGCTGTTCGACGGAGCCAGGGATGCCGAGTCTGGGGAAGGTCCTTCTGGGACCAAATAGATAGAAGTTTGCCTTTTTCCCTTTATGAATGTAATAAGGCCAATGGCCATTAGTGACTTTTATTTCTTGCTTATCTAATGTCGTTTTGGGATTCGCCTATTTTTTATCAATAAAATGAGGCATTTAGCATTCTAAGTTCTCCAAATCAATTTGTCGCTAGGCCTACCTCGGCACAAAAGAGGTTCCCCAAATTAGGACACGCTTTACATTCCCGCACTATGTGTTTAAATATTGCAATACTTTTTATAATCCTCACTAACTTGATTACCTTTTGTTTTTATTTTCCATTTTTTATTATTTCCCCTCCCCAAAGGTTAGTTCGTGCACTCTGGCATCATCATCTTATTTCACAAGATCCAGGGGCCCTCCACCCACTCCTCCTCTTAGTCCTGTTAAAAGCAAGAACAAAGGCAAGATGGAAGATTTGAACCACGTCAGGAAGGAAAACACAGCTGAACGGGTCGAGGCCACTGATGGCCATGGTATTCGGGTTCCTAATGAGAATGTGTCACAACTTGAACAGAAACTGTTGAAATTCCAAGAAGAACTCGATCAGGTCCGGAATCTGGCAAACCTGTCATTTTCCCTCAACGCCCCAGATATCAACTTCCCCAACACTCAAAACCCTACACCTCCTCAAAATATCCCAAAACAACAAATCATCTCGCGGCTCCACCAAAGAACCAATGTAACACCTGCCATACCCCAAACAACACTCCACTACTCATCCCAGAACCTCAGAACTCCGCAAACGACCATTTCCACACCCATACACCAGGCCACCACAACAATCTTATCTTCGTGGAGACCATGCCACACCCCAACCAACCTATATCATGCACACCTGAGTCTGATGAAAAGGATCTACTTATCAGGAACTTGGCCGAGGAACTTAAGAAACTAACCAGCCGGATTCAGGGCGTTGAGGGAAGCAAAGGAATCGAGGGGCTGAACTATGAGGATCTCTGCATACAGCCTGATGTCGAACTGCCTGAGGGGTACAAACCTCCTAAGTTTGAAATGTTTGATGGTACGGGTGATCCAAGGGTCCATCTGAGGACATATTGCGACAAGCTGGTTGGAGTAGGGAAGGATGAAAGGATCCGCATGAAGCTGTTCATGAGGAGTTTGAAGGGAGATGCATTATCTTGGTACATCAGCCAAGATCCCAAGAAGTGGTCAAGCTGGGTACGCATGGCATCTGACTTTATGGACAAATTCAGGTTTAATACAGAGAACGCACCAGATGTGTTCTATATCCTGAATTTGAAGAAGAAGCCTACAGAGACATTTCGCGAGTATGCTACTCGCTGGAGGTCCAAAGCTGCTAAGGTCAGACCCGCCTTAGAAGAAGAACAAATGAACAAGTTATTTGTCCGGGCTCATGACCCGCAGTACTATGAACGACTAATGATGATTGAGAACCACAAGTTCTCCGACATTATCAAATTGGGTGAAAGAATTGAAGAAGGTATTAAAAGCGGTATGGTTACAAACCTCGAGGCCTTGCAAGCTACAAATAAGGCTTTACAGTTCGGTGGTGTGTCCAAGAAAAGGGACGTAGGGGCCGTGATGGTTGCACAAAAGACCAAGTCTCCCCTCAAATACCAAGCTTACCCAACACCTCCACTCACATACCATCCAACCCCAAATTACCAAGCACCCTCATACCAAGTTCCACCACCAACTTATCAGTAATCTCCACCTCCTACATACCAACATACCTCACCCAGATACTCACAACCCGCTCATGTCTACCAAACTTACAATGCTCAACCATCCCATTATCAATCACCCCCTGCACGCCAAAACTTCCCTAGACCCCGACCTAATTTTGATCGCAGACCTCCAAAATAATATACAGCCATCGCTGAACCCATCGATCAGCTGTATGAGAGGATCAAAGTTGCTGGTAATGTCACCCCCGTCCCTGCTACAACCTCTGAGAATCCTTCTCAGTGGGTTAACCCAAACAAGTCCTGTGCATACCACTCCTGCATGAAAGGGTACACCATCGATGAATGCCGCTCCTTGAAAGATAAAATACAATCTTTGATTGACAACAAGATCATTATGGCAAAGGAACCCGCTCCAAACGTCCGCAACAACCCTCTGCCAAACCATAAGGGTCGAGTTATTCACATGATTGAAGTAGAAGATGACTGGGACCCCGAGGGATCCATCGGGTTGATTGCAGAAGGTGATGACCCAAAGAAACCAGCAATTACTCTCAATCCAATCAAAGTCCAGATCCAACTGTCCGAAGACGCTGAGGTGAATATGTCTATACCTCTTGAGTTTGAGGCAGCGCCACCCCCAAAGACACCAGCACCAATTGAGGTTGAATTCGCGTCTCCGGCGAATACACCTGCACCATTTGAGGTTGCCACCCAAGGCACATGTTCCATTCGAAGTGAGAATAGCCGCGCCGATCCCAGTGGCGATGTCTAACATTCCATCACTCTATACAAATGCTGTACCCTGGGACTATACAGCCGAGGCAAGAAGGAAAAGCAAGGTCAGGATTGAAGAAACTGTCGCAGCACAGGGTATGACAAGAACTGGTAGAGTCTATACCCCTGAATATCTGGCTGAATCAAGCAAGCAGGCCTCCAGTCGACCACCCCTCATTGAGACAGGTCCGGACGATCTTTGGAGGAAAATACAGGCCAAGGAATATTCGATCATCGACCAGTTAAACAAGACGCCGGCACAAATATCCATTCTCTCCTTGCTGCAAAATTCTGAGACACATAAGAATGCTTTGTTAAAGGTGCTGAATGAAGCGTATGTACTAAATAACATCACCAACAGGGAAATGGCTAATATGGTAGGACAAGTTCTGGAAAGCCATAAGATCACCTTTTATGAGGACGAGCTGCCACCTGAAGGGCTGGGGCACAACAAAGCATTGCACATCACCGTGCAATGCGAAGATTATTTCATCACCAGGATCCTGATCAACAGAGGTTCTAGTCTTAACATTTGTCCGCTGGTAACACTCAAGAAGTTGGGCAAAGGGCTGCATGAGATAAAGGATGGAGCAATCAATGTGAAAGCCTTTGATGGTTCTAAGAGGTCCACCATCGGTGAGATTAGTCTATGCCTGCAGATGGGACCAACCTGGTTCGAGGTCGATTTCAAAGTAATAGATGTACCAGCGTCTTACAACTTGCTGCTGGGACGACCATGGATTCATGCTGCTGGGGCCGTAGCATCAACGCTGCATCAGGCAGTAAAATTCGAATGGAATCACTAGGAAGTGATCATTCACGGCGACGGTAGCAACCCTATATACAGTTGCCAGACCATTCCGGCGATCGGGGGAAGAAGGAAGCTGGGTGGAGAAACTTACCACCACATCGAGCGGGTCAATGCTGTCGACAAAGACAAATGGTGGGATAACAAAATCGAGAGTATACTGAGTTGGAGTGGGTATGAACCTGGCAAAGGGCTCGGCAAGAACCTCCAAGGGATCTCTAAACCCATAAAACTCAAGAAACATGGCACTACCTTCGGTTTGGGATATGAATACACCTGGGAAGAACTCAATAACTGGTCACCACCATGGCGCGGTCCTTACTACCCACTAGAGCAGCCAATACCGCATCTGAAGCAGACTTTCCAGCAGGCCGACATTATTTATGGGTCAGATGAAGAAGAAGCACTTGCAGCAGTGAAGAACTTGTTTCTAGAGGACAGTGATATGGTCTGTTGTGTTATTCTCGAGGAGGGGGAGGAAGGCCCTTCCATACGGGCTGTGAGCAGAGGGGCACGTCTCAAGAATTAGAGCATCAGGACAACCAGAGCCCGACGAGCCTCGGAGTAGCAAGGCTAAAACAAGCATTATTCAGTGCTTATTCACTAAATGATTTTCTTTTCGCATTTTTCAATTCCTACAATAAGATCTTTGATGTTCAAAACAGTTATTCAATTTATCAAAAGCATTTCTGATTTTTCTTATGAATTAATTGCTATCGTTTTCTCTCCTTACTTTACCAATACAGCATTACTATTACTTATCTTGATGAACCAATGACTGTGACATGTAATGAGACAACGCAACAAACGGACATTGATTCAGAGGAAGATGACATACCTGACGAGATTGTCAAAGAAGTTGAGAACTTTGAGAACAGACCTAAGTCCAACCTGGACGAGACCGAAATTGTCAACCTGGGAGATGCAGAAAACGCCAAGGAAACACGGATCAGCATTCACCTATCGCCATCAGAAAAGAAAGAATACACAGAATTTCTAAAGGAGTATGAGGACATATTCGCCTGGTCGTATGATGACATGACTGGTCTGAGTACGTCTATTGTGGCTCACAAACTGCCAACCGATCCAATGTGTCCACCGGTAAAGCAAAAGCTCAGGAAGTTCAAGCATGATATGAGTTTGAAAATCAAAGAAGAAGTCACCAAACAGATCAATGCTAAGGTTCTCAGGGCAGTTGAGTACCCGACATGGTTAGCCAACATTGTACCAGTGCCAAAGAAAGACGGGAAGGTCAGAGTCTGTGTCGACTACCGGGATCTCAACCGGGCCAGTCCGAAAGACGACTTCCCTTTGCCAAATATACACATCCTAATTGATAATTGCGCCAAGCATGAGCTGCAATCATTCGTAGATTGCTTCGCTGATTATCATCAGATCTGGATGGATGAGGAAGATGCCGAGAAAACGGCTTTCATTATGCTGTGGGGAATGTATTGTTACAAGATGATGCCATTCGGCCTGAAGAATGCAGGGGCCACCTAAATGAGGGCCATGACTACCATCTTTCATGATATGATACATAAGGAGATAGAGGTATATGTGGATGATGTTATTATCAAATCCAAGAAGGCCACTGACCACATAGAAGATCTTAGGAAGTTCTTCAATAGACTGCGGAGATACAACCTAAAACTAAACCCCGCGAAGTGTGCATTTGGGGTTCCTGCTGGGAAATTGCTTCGATTTATTGTGAGCCGCCGAGGAATAGAACTGGATCAATCGAAAGTCAAAGCCATTCAGGAACTACCACCACTGAAGAACAAGAAGGATGTGATGAGTTTCTAGGGAAGGCTTAACTACATCAGCCGATTCATAGCACAGTCTACAGTTATCTGTTAGCCAATATTTAAGATGTTAAAAAAGGACGCCGCCACTAAATGGACCGAGGACTGCCAGAAGGCCTTCGACAGAATCAAGGAGTAATTGTCAACACCACCAGTCTTAGTCCCGCTCGAGCCAGGTAAACCCTTATTACTCTACCTTGCAGTGTTAGATGGAGCTTTCGGCTGCGTTCTGGGGCAGCATGATGAAACGGGGAGGAAGGAACAAGCCATTTATTATCTCAGTAAGAAGTTCACCCCGTACGAGGCCCGCTATTCTCTATTGGAACGCACCTGTTGTGCTTTGACTTGGGTAGCTCAGAAGCTGAGACATTACTTCTGTGCCTATACTACATATCTCATATCGAGAATGGATCCCTTGAAGTACATCTTTCAGAAGCCCATGCCCACTGGCAAGCTAGCCAAGTGGCAAATCCTGTTGAGTGAATTCGACATTGTTTACGTGACTCAGAAAGCGGTCAAGGGACAGGCACTGGCAGACCACCTTGCTGAAAACCCCGTGGATGGAGGATACGAACCCCTGAAAACGTATTTTCCTGACGAAGAGGTATCATTCATAGGAGAAGACATTGAAGAACCCTATGAAGGTTGGAGAATGTTCTTCGATGGAGCAGCAAACTTCAAAGGAGTTGGCATAGGAGCAGTCTTGATATCAGAAACCGGTCAGCATTATCCAGTGTCTGCTAAACTCAGGTTCCCCTGCACCAACAATATGGCCGAGTATGAAGCTTGCATCTTAGGGCTCAAAATGGCCATTGACATGAACGTTCAAGAGCTGCTAGTGATTGGAGATTCAGACTTACTTATACATCAGGTACGAGAAGAATGGGCAACCAAGAACTCCAAGATATTCCTGTATCTGCATCACGTACAGGAGTTGAGAAAGAGGTTCGTAAAGACGGAATTCCAGCATGTCCCCAGAATCCAGAATGAGTTCGCCGATGCATTGGCTACCCTATCATCTATGATACAACATCCCAACAAGAATTTCATTGCCATAATCAGCCAGCTTATTGTGCCCATGTTGTAGAGGAAGCAGACGGAAAACCTTGGTTTCATGATATCAAGGAATATTTGGCAAAAAGAGAATACCCGAAGCTTGCTAATCCTACTCAGAAATGCACACTTCGGAGATTGTCCAACAACTTCTTTCACAGTAGAGGAATCTTGTATAGCAGGACTCCCGATTTAGGATTATTGAGATGTGTCGACGCAAAGGAAGCATCCAGGCTAATAGAGGAAATTCATGCTGGGACCTGTGGTCCACATATGAACGGTTTTTTCTTAGCAAAGAAGATACTCCGAGCTGGTTACTTTTGGATGACTATGGAAACAGACTGTATCCAGTATGTCCGAAAATGCCACCGTTGTCAGATACATGCAGACATGATAAAGGTACCTCTAAGCGAGCTCAACACAACAAGCTCACCGTGGCCATCCGCCGCTTGGGGGATGGATGTTATCGGACCAATCGAGTCTGCCGCTTCCAACAGACACAGGTTTATCCTAGTAGCCATCGACTATTTCACCAAATGGGTCGAAGCAGCATCTTACTGAGCAGTGACTAAGAAAGTCGTGGCAGACTTTGTCCGTGACCGCATTGTTTGTCGATTCGGAATTCCAGAGTCGATCATTACTGATAATGGCTCCAATCTCAACAGCGATTTGATGAAAGCTATGTGCGAAACCTTCAAGATCAAACACAAGAATTCCACAGCCTACAGGCCTCAAATGAATAGAGCAGAAGAAGCCGCCAACAAGAATATCAAGAAGATATTGAGGAAAATGATAGAGAAGCATAAACAGTGGCACGAGAAGTTATCCTTTGCTCTACTGGGGTATCGTACCATAGTCCGCACATCAACTGGGGCAACCCCCTATATGCTGGTTTACGGTACAGAGGTTGTCATTCCCGCTGAGGTGGAAATTCCTTCCCTAAGGATCATACAAGAAGCTGAGCTCGACGACGTAGAGTGGGTAAAAAGTCGTTATGAGCAATTAGCCCTTATAGACGGAAAGAGAATGAATGCAGTCTGCCATGGTCAACTCTATCAGAACAGAATGGCCAGAGCCTTCAACAAAAGAGTCAAGCCAAGACAGTTCACACCGGGGCAGCTGGTGTTAAAGAAAATTTTCCCGCATCAAGATGAAGCCAAAGGGAAGTTCTCTCCTAACTGGCAAGGCCCATACATGGTTCACCGGGTTTTGACGGGAGGAGCCCTCATACTTGCAGAAATGGACGGAGAAGTCTGGCCAAAGCCGATCAATTCAGATGCAGTCAAGCGTTACTATGTGTAAACTTTATGCTTTCCTTATATGATGTAAATTGAACTACGCCTGACCTGATTCCCGTTTAAGAGGGGATACGTAGGCAGCCCTATGGGTTCGGTCACAATTCAATAAAATTTTCATTTCCCCCGCAATTCGAAACTGGGGCAGAATTTTGAGGAGGACCCTCAAAATTCCGAAGTAATTTCAGCCGATCACCGCACGAGCAACAGTCAGAAGCGTTGACCCATCAAAGTGGGGCAGAATTTTGAGGAGGACCCTCAAAATTCTGTAGCAGGAGAGGTTGCAATGTCCTGTACTACGTCACAGTCGTCGGTTCATCTAAAAGCTATTTTTATTTATGCCATATTTTTACAAAATCATGCATGATTATTATTGAAACTGCTTTGTTTAGCAACACTACCCCAATGATACAGACGGTATCACCAAATCGAAGCCGAATGCATCAAGCAAAAGCCAGCGGGGATACGAACTAACCTCCCCCCTTTTACAAAACTCACGATTTTTCTTTGGATACAGGCACTAGGATTACGAAGTCATTGAACGTACTGTACGCCCATAGAACAAAAAATCGTTCAAGAATACGACTCTCCGAACCGTCGCACTTGCCAACATTTGCTATCGGCACACACCAGTAATGCTCCGTAGTCACAAGGCTCCCAGTAATCACAACGCTGCAATTTGCTCTCAGCTAAGAAAACTCCACTGTCATGTGTTAATTTATTTCTTGCATAAGGCTACTATTCTGCCTTCCGAGACTGCATAAGGCTACCATTCTGCCTTCCCATCTGCATCTGCATTGCATAAGGCTTCCATTCTGCCTTCCAACTTGCATAAGGCTACCATTCTGCCTTCCGAGACTAAACATTGTCTCCATCTTCATCTGCATTGCATAAGGCTACCATTCTGCCTTCCAATTTGCATAAGGCTACCATTCTGCCTTTCGAGACTAAACTCTGTCTCAATCTGCATCTGCATTGCATAAGGCTATCATTCTGCCTTCGAACTTTCATAAGGCTACCATTCTGCCTTCCGAGACTAAACCATGTCTCTATCTACATCTGCATGGTTGAAAGATCGCCACATACTGCATCTGCATGGTTGAAATATTGCCACAAACTACATACTGCATGGCTGAAAGATTGCCACATATTGCATATTGCATGGCTGAAAGATCGCCACATACTGCATCTGCACGACTGAAAGATCGCCACATACTACATAGCTGAAAGATCGCCACATACTGTATCTGCACTGTTGAATGATCGCCACATGCTTCATCTGCATGGCTGAAAGATCGCCACATACTGCATGGCTGAAAGATTGCCACATACTACATGGCTGAAAGATCGCCACATACTGTATCTGCATGGCTGAAAGATCGCCACATACTACATCTGCATGGTTGAAAGCTCGCCCCATACTGCATTTCATAGGCTGAACGATCGCCACATACTGCATCCTTCATGGGCTGAAATATCGCCAACTCATCCAAAGGCGTCATCGTTCGGAGGCACCATCTTCATAGCCCAAGAACACTATGTCATGGCCTGAGGATCTCTTTCAATCTTTTGCATATCATTATTCAAAGGCGTCAGGGTTCGGAGGCACCATCCTCACAGCCCAAGAACATCATTTCATGGCCTATGAATCCCTTATCATACAACCCATGGCCCAGGACATCATGGTCTAAGGACATCATCCTCATCGTCCAAAGACAACATTCATCGTCCAACGAGAATTCGCATCATGTTTAAATTTACGCACAATATATGCTTGTATTGCTTATTTACAGGTAAACCGGCGAGCAACGACCATCCCGGCTGGAGCGATCCTGCTCCAATTCCCGCAGCCCTATCAAACCGAACCATTCCCGTAAAACGTCCACTCACACAACCCTAGATGTTACGTCCGTTCTTGAAATCGCCCCATCGGTATACTCCGCCGGTGGATCCTGAACTACATACGGC